>NW_011967110.1:13771-84403 GCF_000949405.1 Vollenhovia emeryi | reverse complement strand
GGTGTCATATGTCGCGCGTTCGCTCGCTGCGCGCCGTTCGCCCGCTCACCGCTCCCCGTTCGCCAGCGTCTCTCATCGATCGATGCGTGACTCCACCTCTCGCTATCGGATCTTGAGAGATGTCAACAAATACACCATTTTGCATGTCTGCCGAGTCCGGCCTTCCGCTCCTCCGTGCACTTATTGGCTCAGACGTTTTTCTTAATTACGCGATAATAATTACGGATTTTGTAAAATGGTATATAACTTTTCTTCTCAGTTTGACCCAATCTACTATAATCTTTGGAGTGATCCAAATTGAATCCGACACCCTGTATAATTCTTCACCAATGCTTGGATCGAAAATGTCTCAAAAAATGTCTCGTCGAAGAGTTAAATGTCGTTGTCCGTTTATAAAGCAGCAATGCAAAGGTTCGGTAAGTTTCGCACGTTGGAAAACGGAAGATTAAATCCATCCGCGAATGCGTACCTCTGCACCATGGATTGCAGATCAAGTAAAAAGGACGATCCATCGTGAAACTGACAGCACCCTCCGATTCCTTGTTCTTGGTATCGATGTCCATTTTCCACCTGCCTATAATCGCGTTTGCGGATGTCACAACCTGAAGACGACAGACTTCGTTAGCGCTAGAAGCCACTTCCATCTTAATTCTTCCATACGCGCATGCTTAACGCCCCCAAATTAACGAAGACGTGTGTCGACGATTTTAATATTGCGAGATATCACTGATTCAGTACGCAAATTCGCTTACTTCAAGTCCATTTCACCTTAAGAGAAGAGCTTCAATTATAATATAATTATATAACTGTTTCGTATTAAAGTTACTGTGCCAAGCATGTTGAAATCGCATTCAGCAGCGAGATGTCTCGCAGGATCTCTGCATTTCAGCAACGCTCGCGACTCGCCTTTATCCTCAAGAAATTTGGTCCCCTGGCATCTATGGTGGTCTGCCAGGCAGCCTCGGAAATCTCCCCGGGATGAAGCAGGGCGGTTGCCACCAGTGTCCCGTGTCCATGCTGCGGTCTCTGGACGTCATCCAGAGTGAAGACGACAGAAATACCGTCGATGGAAGAATTATAGTCTCGAGATAGACTGAGGTGCAGATAAAATTCCTGGCCACGTCTAACGACGAGTCTTGCTCCGTCATCCTGGCGGGTCATCAGCTCGTATCTGGATGTCCGATGATTCTCGCCGTTCTCTTCGATGCAAGGATCTACATTGTGGATCGTCAATACTGGAACGCCGAAATCCTCCCCTGTCAATGGCAGCGTTCATAAAAATTACGAACCATTTTACACAAAAATGTGAGAAAACGACCAACGAAAGAGAAAGCTGAAAGTTATTGTTAATTCCGACGAAGGTAGCGATATTAGACAATAATTAAATAACAAATACTTGTCTTAGGGTAATTTTACATTGGCAGAAGCATCTTCAATGATTGAGGAATCGCTGGACTAAATTTTGATAATGTAAATAATTAAATTCTTCTTCAAGTGCATTAACGTAAATTAAATTAACTCTTTTTCCGACCAGATTAAATTCAATGTCGAATACGGGTTGCAGTTCGTGCCTCATTTCTTTTTCTATGCGATATTGTAATCGTATATTGTCATTTATAATCCATAGAGAACGCGAAGGACTCACAGTAGAATCTGAACGGAAACGGTCGGGTGCGCCGATCGTTGAATATCCGGTAGCGATCGTAGAATCTGTAAAACATCCCGCGGCGGTCCGGGTGCATCGGGTGCACCGGCTGCGGATACGAACGAGAGGCAGGATACATGGGCGAGGAACGCGTCGGACGCGAGTTCACCGAATGACTGAAGAATCAACGACAACGACGAGGAGGAAGGAAGAACGTGCAGCTGAGGTGGGCCGCTGCATTCTAGGAGCAATCTCAAGGACGCGCTGCAACGTCGTGCGCGACCATACATGGCGTCATCGGTGACACCCGCTGTCAGTAGGAGTCACCCACTTTTCGTTCCCATAAATTAGTCGGCGATTTATAATCGCGGCCGAGTTATCGTGCATGTCGATTAAAAGCCCATTATCCTGATTTTCTTGAATTACGTCTAATTAAGAGATATTTCAATAGGGGATTGCAAATCTGTTTTCCTACAACACCAAGAAGCTTCATATGATATTTTAAGATTTAACGATAAAACTTGTTTATTATTAGTATCCAGTAGCTTTATTAAAATGTGACAATAAAGTGACGAGTAAAATTTTATTTTACGAGCTAAAGATTCTGATGGCTATTATAACGCGATTAGACTATAAAAAAATAAAATTAAAGTACTATACATATTATAGAACTTTTATTCGAACTGTGATATACATATATTATTTATCCAAAGTTTACAATAGCATAATTGTGGGGATTTATGAGTTGTAATAAAAGAATGACACGCCCTTGTTTTTAATATCTCAGCCATGAGATGCAATTTGAAAAATCATACTGTCGTCATTCTTAACATCTATTGTTCTCACAACTAGTCCGGGGATATATTTGTAACTTACGAGTTGCAAATACCAAAGCAATGATTCTCTTCTACAATGACAGCAACCAGATCATTCGGTTTAGCAACATCAGCCTGAGATGTTAAACAATTACAAGATCGTTTCTTTATTTAATTTCTTATTAATTTATGACTTTTAATTTCAAGAGTTGCCTTCTCTTGAATTTCGCAAACTTGGCCTCTTATTTGGAATGTATAAATGTTTCCTTGAGATAAAATTTCGCAAGTCTTTATTTAAATTGCCCTCGACGAATTGATTCCGATATCTGCAAAGATGCAAGCGACGTAATTTCGTATTGCACGGTCATCTGTGTAATCAATTTAATCACGTAGACCTACATTCATTAATTATACTCATTAAAGGGAAGTCATTAAAGCCGGGATTTAGAAGAAAGCGGCGTTGGTCGTTTTCGAAATCTAGAAACAATCGATTCCTTAGAAATACAAATTAGAATGGTAATTAATGATCAGAAAAAACATCGATCATTACCCTGGAATGCGTAATAACATGCGGTCGTACAAGATTCTCGCATTTAAATTACCACAATAACACAAGCGGTAATTAAGCTTCACTATCTTTGTGAGATCGCGCATTTCTTGCCATCGGATCTTCGTACGACTCATTCGTTTCAATGTAACGAGCTCGTTTTTCTTCGAGAACACTTGTAAGAAGAAATCACTTTATCACCGCCGACTTGCGATTTCCATTTCGGTTGACGTGATACGATTCAATTCAGTGAAACGGACGTTTTGTAGAATTTCAGGTCAACTAGAGAGACCGAGTCTCACCGTTTAGGAAAGACAAGGCAGTGCACCATATTAGTCAGGCCGACCTATGACAATTACGCGCGACTTGAAAGAGTATCCTTTATCGATAGTTCTCCGTCCTTGATTTACAATCAGTTTTTATATGACACCGTGATAACTTTTGATTCGTACACTGAAAAAAAATCTGATAGATTCAACCAGTCCGTTAGAAAATGGACGAATCAGAATTCCTTTAGGATTTACCATAGCCAGAAATTTGCTAGACTTCACTACAAATCTGGTAAATCCTAAAGGAATTCTGATTCGTCCATTTTCTAACGGACGACTGGTTGAATCTATCAAATCTTTTTTTTCAGTGTACCCTCTAAAAGTCAATCATTGGATTATCACTAAAAACAGTGAACAGTCACTGATTTGCAGGTATAAGTAAACCATTGCGATTTTTAAAGGTTATACTTATAACTGCAAATCAGTGACTACTCACTGTTTTCAGTAATAATCCACTGATTGATTTTTAGAGAGTACACTTCCCAGATAGCACACTGAATTCACAAAGTATTCTTTAAGTTTTCTTTTTTCTGAATTGTAATTCTGTAGGAATTCATAGAAGAATACAATAAGAGTGACAGAGGAAGTTACATGCACCATAAATCGTTTTCCTGACAACTTCTTAAAGTATTCATCTCGAATTCAATAAATGTAAATTTTATGAATTCAAGGGGAATAGCGTTAGAACAAAGAGGATTACAAAATATTTACCCAATGTATGTACACATCTAATATGCAGTAACATTACACCATTATTATAATTTCTTACTCAACAGTGAGATACTCTCAACCGAAGCTCGTTGACAATCGGGTGATTCTTTCGTTTCGGTTCTCGTCGTTCGATTCTTTCTTTTACACAATAGAACTATTGCACAAAATTAATTGTACATAACGTTACGCACACAAAATATTGCACGTGGTAACACACTGCACAAGAACGTCCGGATGGCGGTTAGCGGATACTCGCGCATGACAATTAATTCCTCATAAATTCTTAAAGTATTCACAGTACTGAATCGCGAAGTATTCATTATAATGAACTTCAGAAGAACACTTCAAGACGAACTGATTGAGACTAATTCTTCAAGAATTCTTCAGATATTCATTTTTCTAATTCTGTATGTTTTCTTTAAAATGAATTCTCTATGAACTTATGTTCATCTTTGTGCTATCTGGGTTCTAGCGCCGACATATCGTCTTTAAAGCAATTGATTGGCGCTATATTACTTTTTGCCTTAGCCGAGTGCGAGATATTGCTTAAGAATTTGAATTATATCTGATGCAGATTGTTATTTGAAGAGAAACGAAATTTCACACTGAAAAAAATCTGATAGATTCAACCAGTCTGTTAGAAAATGGACGAATCAGAATTCCTTTAGGATTTCCACCAGAAGTGTAGTTAAGTCTAGCAAACTTCTGGTTATGAAATATCTTTCATGGTAAATCCTAAAGGAATTCTGATTCGTCCATTTTCTAACAGACGATTGGTTGAATCTATCAGATTTTTTTCAGTGTAGGAAGAAGGGTAGACGCGGTAGAAATGTTTTAATTAAGTGAAAACATTTTAAGCCGAATATTATTGTACTGTTAAACGTTGTATCTTAGCGTACGATTTTAATATTGCGACAAGTAACTGACTACGTCAGACGGAATCACAATTGTCGCGTTATTCAATCCGCAAATAACAATATGCGCTCCATTTGTCATTGTAATCAGCTTACTTCATCGGTCTTAATACGAAAATGATGGTGTTCAAATGACTCAGTCACGAGATACATATCACGGACGTGCGTACATACATATCCACAGGGTTGGGAAGTAACTCGTTACTTGTAACGAAGTTACAGTTACAGTTACTTCTTTTTGGTAACTCTAACTTAACTTCGTTACTTTCTCTACATTTGTAACTGTAACTTAACTCAGTTACATTTTTTCGATAACTAGTAACTAATTTAATAGTTACATTAATAGTTACTTTATATATTTTTTCAACCTCCACAGATCGCATTAGGCCTTGCATTTGCGCATAAACGCCTTTATTGCCACTTTACAATTCAGATGCAGATTCGATAATTTTATTTCTATTGCAAGGGAGTAACTGCAAAGTAACGATTCGTTACTTTTCGAGTAACTGTAACTGTAACGCGTTACTTTTCAGAATTGGTAACTTGTAACTGTAACTAGTTACATTGTTAGCGAAAAAACTGTAACTGTAACTAGTTACTTTTATAAAATAACTTTCCCAACCCTGCATATCCAATATACAAAAAGGCGTGTTAAGTCAATAGTCGAAAGTCTCGAAGTATTGTTGTCGCTTTTCCGAGATGCTGATTGGGTGTCTCGCTTGTATACGATACGTTATTTGCAGCTGTCAAATGGCCATGCGAACTTTTAGAGAGAGCAAATGGCGCGCGCAAAGCGCGCGCTTGTGTCGTCCGGTTGTTACGAAAATAAAAACTCGATCGACTGCGCAGGATGCACCAAATTGAAATTACTTGCTGTCGGTCGTTTCTTTTCCGGCCAATTTAAAACTGAGCTCTTTTTCGGATAACGTCTTCGGATGACGGGGTCTTAGTGTAAATTCAAAATTAAATAAACGGTAAAACTATTATTTTTTTTACAATTTGCAAATGCAAAATGTATATTTTGTTCTACGCGACAAGCACGACAAAACACGAGCAGTTAAGACACGGAAGGACGCTCGATGCATTTTCTGCGTCGATTCCTTCCGAGTGTTGCAATTAGAATTCCTATCGGGATCACGTGTCTTGCATTGAGAAAAAAAACACGGAGCGGACGCTCATATCCATGAGAAACTCGATGCTCCGGTTATAGATACGCCTATACGTCGAGATATCTCAGAGATCGTACGAAGAGATGCGCCACCTCCTATGCGATAATGATATGTAAATCTCTGTTTGTAAGATTGAGAAGCAGAAGGATGTAAGTCCAGAACATGTGCCAAGCGCCTCGTGATTTACATGGAGGGAGATGAGTCAACGAAGAAAGTTATCCGAAAGAGCGTGACTTAACGAGGAGAATCCCTGATGAGGAGTCTCCAATGGGATGATCGCGAAAGCACGATCCGACGAAGCTTTCGTGACTAATCTTCCGGTCAGCTTGCGATCCACGAGGGAAAACGCCGAGGAATTTTATGGAATTGTGTCTCGCACGGTACTTCATAGAGTACAAATAATAATACGACCGTGTTGTAACACAGTGAACAGCGTTTTTTATAAGTGCGTCCGCTTTATGTTAATTCTCGAGCTTGAAGGAAGATTTTCATGTGCTAGTAAAATACAAAATATTCTTTGGTAAAATTAATTTAAAAAAAATTCTCAGTCGAGATGATTCGAATATATTTAACTTATTCATATACTTGGAGAAGAGAAGAGCAGCGATAATGCAGCCTCATATCGGCGAAAGTGACGTCACCGTTTAACGGTCACGGCACCGCGTCGCTTGCGTAATCTCACTCTCGTTCACGGCAACGAATAGTCACGCAGGATTAAGAGCCGATTTTGACAAGTCAAATTATGCAGCCGTACGAATTTCTTTAAAGAAAACGCGCGAAGTATCGACTTGTAATAATACACGCACACTTCCCAAGAAAGTTAGCGGATTCTGTGCATATGTACACTTCGGCGCATGATAAGTGGCACCTGCGTGACGATTGCCGGGTACCAATACTTAATGAATAATACTGCCGTTTTAAATGCACATAATTATAATGAAGGCCGGCGCCACGCGAGAGAGGCGGAAGCTGGACACTTCCCATCTGACCGAGTATATTTTCTCAAACGAAGCGCGCGCGCTAAATCGCGCGTGTTCGAACGAACAAATCGCGCGTTGTACCGACGGAATCCGCGTTTACTTACAAGTCGCGCGGCCGCGTGTTGGAATACAGAAACTTATAGCTCTACGCTGAGAAAACATGAAATAATGCGTAAACAAATTCAAGACCCCGCGGATATAAATCAAAATTAATAAAGAAGGCTATAGGAGTCGAGCACAGGTGGTCGCACGCAAGTGATGTTACAGAAATAATTACTACATAATATAAAGTTAAAAGACAATGAAGTAGTACAATATTACATTTGTATGTTTCGCCCGTTTCTTTAGAAAAATTTATTTTGTCGAGCCTATTGAGAGGAGACAAGACTTCCCTGATTCAAACGAAAACTTGCGAATGATATTGTAAGCTGAGCATTTTAATTGTTCTGTTTGTGTCGCTTTATATTATCATATTTTTTATTTGTACATACACGTTTGAATAGTATAAAACACGTTTGAACAGTATTCAAATATGGATGGGTATTTTTCATTTTTTTTAACTTCGTCTTTTTAATTAATTACAAGAAAATCATCGTTGCGCGATAAAGTGCAATCAAGTTGACGATGGTCAATTCGAGCGTATGAATAAGCAAATAAAGATCTTTACCCATTCTTATATCACCACTCATCCCATCAATCGTTTTCGTCGTTCGATACCTGTGTCACGATAATGAACCGCCTACATATCAAACTACCGGCCTTGTGATTTTTCTCTTCTCGAATGATGACATCATTCATTGCATATAGTCTAATGTCAGTTCTCGTTCGTGTTATTTACTACGCCAAAAAACGTTTTCTCGGCACGCGTCGCATAGAATTTACAGCCGCAACCTATCAACCTTGACCAATATTCTGAAAATAGACTTTAGGGCAAACCGGAAAAGCACTTTGCTTCTTGACTGGAACTGTTGAGATTGATTGACAACACAATTTAGTTATTCAACTCTTTACCACTGTATCTAAGTATTTTATGTATTCTACTAGAAAGCCCGAAATATCGCTTAATGTGTTTATTTAAAAAATCAATATCTTTAAGAGTCACGTAAAATATAATTAATTTTTTATATCGATTATTCTAAAGATTTTAATAAGCGAAACTCAGTCAAGTATAAAAACTTCGTTAGTTCAAGCGTTTTGATGAATCTAATCCTCTATTATTTAGCTCGTTTACAAAGAAAACACGATATATTTTCGAGAACAGTAATAAAATTTATGCATCGATAATTCAAAATGATTTGAAAACAAGATTCCTGAGCATTGCCAATAAAATCGAGGCATTCCGGTATTGAAGGAGTTAAGAACCGTCCTGCGATAATTCTCACATCGTTCGTTTACGTGGGAAGAGCAGGGGCCGTCGTTAAACGTTACGCCTCGCTGCTTTATTTGCATTTCGGCGAAGCACGTGCTCTCATTTACGACGACTTACTTTTAGGCGTATAATACAGGCCGCATTATTTTACGCGCTCGCGTGATTCATACCGCTGACGTTTGCCTATCTTATCTGTTTCATTAATTGATTTCCATCCCGCCCGCGCACGCGAACTCTGTCCTCAGAGGGTCAATTGTCTACGTGGTGTCAGATCAAATATGCCTGGGAATACCCGCCGCTATTGGGATTCACTTGATACGGACTCGCGTGCACTCGGATGAGGCATAGCAAGAGAAATCGCTCGGCGTGACAAATCCAATTATTGATTAAAGAAAATGATGTCGTATTTTCGTGGAAATATTACTCGTCATTCTTATATTATCCTGCGGTTTTTAATTAACTAGATAAATATGGTTATCTAATTAAGATTCATGCTCTCAAGCTCTCAAAGGCGTTACGTATATAATTTTCAGCATACTGTGGAACATTTTGACACAAAATTAATACGAAATGACGAAAAATCACGAAATAAAGAAGAGGGAATTAAAATGAAATAGCGACGAGGGGAAAAGAAGAAAAATATACCGTTGTGCATATAATAAAAGTAGTCACTTTTGTGCTTCGATTCTCACGAATTGCGTATGCGACAGCGACAATTACAGACAAATAATGTGACTTTCAGTAATTACAGACATCATACTAATAATAGTATATGCGTAATCACTTAACTTTTGGTATCTATAATTATATCCTCTGTCACTTCTCGGCAACGCGAAGTGAGTCGAGACTGAAGAGAGATCCGTAAAAATTTATTGACTCACGCGCCGGAAGCCAGCACACAAGAACCATTCGGGGCGGGGGTCAAGAAAGACGATATTCTTATCTCCCTTGCGATTTTTTAGCTCCTCTCTCTTAATGCGATCCAAACTTTCGGTAGATATGCAGATAATCGTAATCCCGCAAGAATATTTAGCTCGCCCCGGGAAAACATTAAGGACATAATCTATTCGAAAAGTTACTCCTGCCACGAACTTTTTAATCAGCATTAATAATATAGCGTTATAATTAGGACGTCTTCCTACACCCGTGTACGAATATACGATATTGCGGCATCAACATTAGCATAAATTACATTATAGCGCATTAACATAAATTATAGCATCTAAAATGTTTTCTTAAAGTGCCAAAATGTCTTTTGTTGTCAGTATATACACTCGACAATTAATTAAAGTACAGGATTAACTTACCAGGGGAAGTGGAAGGCGGTCGAGGTCTCTCGAAAGGACTATGCTGAGGCCTGAACACAGACCTAAATCCGGAGAGACATGAGCACGAACAGCACCTTTTCATCATAATTAGCTGCTATTCGTGCTACAACAGTTACGTGTGTGTCTTTGATATTATTCGTCAATCGTAAGTCCACATGTGTAAAACGTGTCTGATAAAATGTTCATTAATTTCCATCATTCTCTGAACTTTATAAACCGCTCCCGAATACCAGCATTTATGAAAAGTCCGCATCCGTCAGGCACGAAACTCTAAAAACAATTAAATAGTTGTAAAATTAGAAATGGTTAAGTAGCGTAACTGTTGCATGAATATAATTATTTTCTTCAAAGTTTGGCTAAAGTTTCTCTCGATTCGAAGAAAATGCGATACCTGATGCAGCGATTAAGTTTAAGCCTATCGAGTACATTCAATCAAAGGACGAACGGAATGGTTCAGAACAAGAAATTGATGACTTATTGACGCCCGTAAGAATAATTTTAATTATATCTTATCCTAATTCAAAGATAATCAATTAATAACGTATTGTAATAAATTGTCTATTTTAATAAATCTATTGCTATTTTGATAAACAATAAAATTTACAGAAGATTTTTGATAAACTTTGTTAATTGATGACATTGGAAAATTATTGTGAGCCACATTTTTACTAATTTTTAGTATGTAATAAAATTTTCACTATTTATCTTAAATAAGTATTAATAAATTCATTTATAAATATTACTTAATACTAATAAGTAAATAGTATTAATTTATATTAATTTTTAATGCATAAATTAATTTATTATCTCTCTCTCTCTTAATGAATAAATGTAACTTTCCCATGATTATAAAATTTCTTATGAAATATCTTAACAATAGTTTCGTACCTGCGAAATAATAATCTAAGGTATTTTTCTTTCACAAATGAGACTTTGCACGATACCACATTACTGTGCACATCCCGAGCGCGTGTATGCGAGGCGATTGAAGCAGCGTGTCGGTCTCCGTGTCGAGTTGTCGAGCGACTGTCAGTGAAAATCAGCTGCCATGCAGCAGCGAAGTAAACGATCTCCCGCCAGTCTTCAGTTAACTTTTAGATACGTTTAACAGTAATGATATGCGAACGTAGGCCTCTTTTATGCAACATTACAAGACACGCCTCTTTACATAGTAAAGTGGATGCTGCGTTAGTTAATGACTGTTCTGTAGCTCCTACGTATTTTTTGCTCGCCGTATTTCTCTATAATTTATGTTACAAGTACACGTAACACAAGTTTTCATCTAGAAAGATCGAGTCGCACGGGAGACTTTATCATCAATGAAGAATTGGTATCATTATTAATGCTTCCTAACAAAGTATCAATTCAAATATGTTGTTTGTCAATGGCATGAAAATTTTAGTTGAAAAGTTTAAGCTAAGTTAAATTAAAATTAAGTAAAAATAATTTTATTATTAAATTTATAATTAAGTAAAAGATTGAGGAAATTTGAGACAGTCAATTTGAATAATTTTGCGCGTGCAAAATTATTATTAAAAGTAACACAATTTAACGATTTAATATACATGTTAATATAATAAACGATGAGGCCTGTTCTACAATACGTCGTGTGTCGTAACGTAGCCGATGATCCAATGAGAAAATGTCTTTTTTGAAAATTCTTTTTGCGAAAATTCATGTTAAAAAAAGAAATGTTCTCATTGGACTATCGGCTGCGTTACGACATTCGACGTATTGTAGAACAGGGGCTCGATTCTTGAATTCATTCGCAGGAGAGTAACGTATGCGAAAATCTTGCTTTGACAAAAAAGTTGAAAGTCGACTGGTTAAAAGCCATGCGAATAGCCAATTGCTTGATCGACTTGCAACTTTTCTGCAAGAGCAGAATTTTCGTACAAGTTTCTCCTTCGAATGAATTCGAGAATCGAGCGCCTGGCCTAAGCGTGAAGATCAAGCAAATAATTTGACGTACAAATCACTACGTCGCGTGTGTATCGGTTAACAACTATTAACCTGATAAGACGTACACTAAGACAGACGCGCGCAGCGACGTGAGCAAATGATAGCGAGGATAATATATATTTTTAGCTCTCACGTAATACACCACGCAGGAATTTGTTCTCTGAATTTCGTAAGTCAGTTCAGTTTCCGTGGCGGAGTCGTGCCATGACGTTTATGAACTTATCCTATTACTATCTCCGTCAAATTTAGACTAGAAGCGCAAAATGATGACAATCCCTAAATAAACAGTCTCACAGGAACCGAGAAAAAGGGACTTTTCGCACAAAAGCTATTACACAAATACACGAGGTAAAAAGGAAAACTGAGACTTTTATTCCGGAAGGCTTAATCAGCTCTCATCCTATCTTGCTTAAGAGACAATAATTGACATTTAACAATCTTCTGTTATCAACACCGAATAAAGATGTGTATAGAAACATACAATAAATTAAAAAATTATATTATTTTATATCAAATTTCATTGTATACATATTTTAGTAACGCTATTTACAAGTATTAATTAAAGAAATTATTGCGCAATTATCGATTCATTCAAACTACATCGCGAGATGTCTCATTGCGTGATATTTTTGCAACAGCTCATAAACTGAGGCTACATTAGATGCTGCGTTATCAGTATATCAGTTACACCTAGTGATTATCCAGTAACAAGTTGAAATCCATCGTTGATCCGTTAGCTTGGTGCGTTTTAGACGTATCTTGATTGTCCTCTACCACGATCGTTCCGACATGATTCACCGTAACGTACAGGTATGAATATTCGTAGCCACCGGACGCGTTCTGAAATCACAATTGTACATACGAGCGCACGTGCGAGCAGACACAATTCTCGATCGCAAGCTCGCGGGCTTACCTCCTTCACTTCCGCGTACACCGTCCCCTGCCTTCTCGTTCCTTGCACGTAAAATCTCAGTCTCATATACTTGACGCCATCCTTGACGTAATACAAATGCCTGGGGGAACAAACGCAGACCAAATGTCAGTTATACGTTGCGAAAGAACGGCGGCTCGGAAGATATTCTCAAAAATCTTGAATCTCCAAGTCACGACGTCGCAACAAGATTCGCGCGCGTACGAAGTATATTCAAGATTTCATAGAAAAACACAGCGGAAAGTTTATCCGGTCATACGTGATGTGTCTTCTACGTCCACGACGAGTCTCTTCTCCAAAGGCCTTCACAGGCGCCCCGAGAACATCCATGACCTTCGGATGTTCCATGCAACGGACGCGAGCCTCGCTGTAAACAGCATACGGGCTGCTGCTGGAGAACAGCTCCGAGCATAAGGTATATATTATCAGGGCCGTAACACCGATGCCACCGACTATTACTCCGAGGTATCCGGCGGATTTCAGGTTTTCCTTAACTGAAAGGAAAGTAATGGAGATGCGATCGTTTGTGCCACGACAATGCATAGCGTAGACCGTGCGAAATTTACCTACTTCTGCAGTGCCAACCTGTACCTGATTATTGGTTTCATTGGAGTCGACCTTGCTCACGGATTTCTTTGTCGAGTAGCGAGCACCGTGCCTAGTGCAGGGACCAATACTGAAGCAGTACAGGGCACTTGACATATGAGTGATCAAGTGTCTCCTCTGAAGAATGTGGTTCAACGCTCTCGCCATATTCTAAAATACAAACATGTCTTAATAACGCAATAAAAGTAGGAGCAATATGTACACGTTGAATTTTACAAGAGCTTCTCTCGCTTTCTTAATTTAAGGTTAACCGGTTCTTTGCCGAAAGTCTCGGCGCGCCGGTGTAAAAATATGTATACAGCGCGCTGTTGTTCCACTCAAGTTACATTATCCTCTCATTATTGTTAACGCTTACACAATATAATTTACGCACAAGGAAAGGCACCGCCGCATACTACGATTGAACAAACGGACCCTCGACGCGAGCTGATTCGCTCCGGAACGTGAAGCGTGGCGGCTCCCAGAAATTCCCTATTTCGCGGCCATGTTCGGCGAGATTCCCGAAGGAACGCGAGGTTGAGATACCGGCTTAAAATTGGTGGACGGTGCCGCGGGATTTACACCGAGCCGGCGGCGCCGATTGGTCGCGGCTGCGACCAAAACAACCGTCCCGCTGTCGTTGTCGTCGTCGAGTTTTGACGCGGGAGGTTAGGCGGCAGGGAAATAATTGATAAAAACGGAGTTCCTCGAACTCTAAGTCGCGCGCAGACGGAATTATTGATGAAGACACCGCACCAGAGACTGGTCATGGTTGGCGATCGCGACGGGTAAACGCGCAATTATGCGATTTACATCGAAGCCGACATTGACCCTTGCGAGCAACGCGCTGTGCAACGGACGGGATGTCAGGGATAAATGTTAAATATTCCAAAGTGCTGCGAAGGCTTTCGCGAAGAAAATATGTAGGAGGGAGAGAGAGAGAGCCAGTGCGAGCCACAAAATGAACGGAACTCGGTTCTCACAATGTAGAATCAAATTTCTCTCTAACAGCACAAACGTTTCGACCCTTCTTCGGGTCTTCCTCAGTAAAGAAAAGAAACTACAATGAGATCATCGAGAGTACAGGACGAGAATACAGTAAAACGTATAATACAAGGTTCAACAAGTATAGTCAGTTATCTCGTTTAGACCGAACAGAGAGCATAAGGCCAGTATCTTAGGGGATCAGTGCGCTATGTGACTTCAGAATCGCTCTTCTGTCTGTTAATATCGGCGAGTCTCCAAATGGTCCCAGACATAAAGAGGACTTGACCCTTAAACTGATGTCGAGTCACACTCGACATAGGAGTCTTTGCACTCCTATGTCGAGTGTGACTCGACATCAGTTTTTTATCTCAGGAGCTTCTTTGTCGAGTCTCGCCTGACATTTTTTCAAGTCCAAACCAATAGACGAAAATAGATGAAATATAATTCGGAGTGCAAAGGGTTAACACAACTCAGAGGGATGAATCCGTAAAGCCTGATCTACAATGTGCTCTCTGCGTCTAGAAACATTCTATTCTGTAGTCAATGAATACGTTTAAAGAATTTGTGCGAGTTGATAAATTGTGTATTATACATTGCATAAATTTGTACATGGTTTTCAGATCATTTTAAGCGGTTTGATTTGTTTATGTAAAATAGAATGTTTCTGGATGCAGAAAGCGCATTGTAGATTGGGCTTAACGATGGTGTTAAACGACTGTGACGCAGCATTAGGTGAAACTTGATGATGATAACATCGGTGATTTTTATTGACCGTATCTGGCAATTTTAGTAATACAGCAAATGTATTGCGACAAACTTTACCACGGCCAGGGTTTGAACCTGGACTTCCCTACGCTCTAGGCGGGCGTCTCGACCGATTCGACCACCGAGGCATATAATAATAATAAAGTGTTGTAAGCGTGACAGGAGAAAATTATGAAGTCACGTGTCTCAACTTTACAGAACAACAAAAGGCGCAAAATTCAATTTATGTCCATTAGCTTATTGTCCTAATGATAGAAGAATGACTCTGAAAGTCACATAGCGCACTGATCCCCTAAGATATTGCCTTACGCTTTATTCGGTCTAAACGCGGTAACTGACTGTAACTGTTGAACCAATCTGTGTTATACGTTGTACTGTATTCTCATGCTGTACTTTCGATAATCTCATTGTAGTTTTTTTACTGAGGGAGACCCGAAAAAGGGTCAAAACGTTAAGCCCGTATCAGACTACGGATTGAGATTGAGATCAGATTGAAATTTGACCAATCAGAGTAAAAGTTACTGAACTTAAGATTAGTAAACTTTACTGTGACTGGTTAAATTTCAATCTAATCCCAATCCCAATCCGTAGTCTGATACGGGCTTTAGTGCTGTTAAAGAGAAACTTGATTCTACATTGTGAGAACCGAGTTCCGTTCATTTTGTGGCTCACACTGGCACTCCCTCCTTTCTACACAGATCTCAAATATTAGAAAAGAATAAAGTACAAGACAGATATAGGAGTTGCGTCATACAATCGCGGTTGAAAATATCAGTTCCAACTCGTGAGTTTAAACGTAGATCTTTAGTATTCATTTCTAATAGTTTCTATATTGTGCAGAGTCCGACTCTCGCGGGACGAGACACATTGCGCGAGCCTAGCCAGGACTTCGGGGACTTAAGGGATTTAAGGGAAAGGTTTCCCCAGACCCAGTCGACACTAAGGGCCAGTTTCACAAACGTCGTTTAACCGCTAACCCATGGTTAATTGATCCTCTGTCTCTTCTTGGATAACAAGATGGAGAAAGATAGGAAGTCGACTGAACTCTGGTTAACAGTTAACCGACGTGTGTGAAACTGGACCCAAGTGCCACCTGTTCACAAGTCCACTTGTCCGCAGACTGAAAGAACTACTGAGACGCAGGCTGGTGGAGTGCGGCTGGCGGGACCAAGTGAAGCTGATCTCGAAGGAGATAATAAAGGAGCACGGCCACGACATCACCTACGACACGCTGCTGTCCGCGGTGACCAGCAAGGCCCGCACGCTCGTGCCGGACTCGGTGAAGAAGGAGCTGCTGCAGAAGATAAAGAATCAGTTGCTGGCTCAGGAGGAGAAGCTGAAGATCATGACGGACCGTTAGGAGTCTCGCTCGCGTTGTCGCCGAACGTTTTCCCACGGGCGCAATGCGCCGAGTATCGCCGAAGCGACGAACAAATGACACTCTCCTAACGATTTATCGTGCGACAAGGTGTAACTGTTACGTTAAGCCGCATCTGAAGCGCAAAAGGTCCGTGTCGACGATGCTAGAACTCGGCCCAAGTTCTAGTCCCGAGAAATGCGTGGCCAGTCGACTTGCGGCTTTTACGGAACAGCTGCGAGCTGATTGACCACACATTTCTCGAAACTGTAACTCGGACCGAGTTCCAGCATCGTGGACGCAGGCCTTGAAGTGGCGCCAAATGTGATATTTAACAAGTGACTGGTGTATACACACGACAGAACTCTAACGGAACAGAATCTAATCGCGTACCCGAGATGAGTTGGGAGAGTATAATTTGCAATGACGTTTTTATACACACATGTATTCTCGAATGTACAAACGATACGAATAAAATGTGACTTAATTTCCTAAGTGAATTTAATCTGGCGGCTCCGACGTCACGTGGGAATAGACCGAGAGCACCGGATAATCGGGGCGGGTTTACCGGTCAATGGCGCTCGTCGCCGGCAGATGGCGGCACGTCGTGTTTCCGACGATGAAGCCAGAGGCTAGAGGTTAGATTCGTGCGGTGGTGACAACAACCGCGACAGTGCTTTTGCGTATTTGCAGGCCTCGCACGTTCTGTCGTCCCGTCTTTCTGGTGGTGTCGGAGAGCCGCTCCCGGCCGGTGATAAACGCAGTCGTTAACAGTCGAAAGATGCTGATCAAAGTGAAGGTAATGACGCGCGCCGGTCCCGAGCGCCTCGGTGCCGAGATTCGCGCCGGCACGACACGCCGTAGCGCTTACCGATCACGGTTTTTTTTCCATTTTAGACCCTCACGGGGAAGGAGGCAAGTATCCCGAGCGTCGAACGGTTTCTGCTAGGCGCAAAATGACGCGCGCGTGAGAGCGCAGGAACGAAACAATCTCACGTCTCGGCTTGCGTTGCGATACGTTAATTGTATCTCGAGGAGCTCTAGCTTTTCCAAGTGGGGAAATTGTAGAGCTACGTTTCGTGAAAACGGACAAGTGGAAAAAAAGGTCGACCTCTCTTCTCGCTCGCGTCCAGGACAGCTTTTGTCCGTATTAGTCGGAGCGGAAGTAGTTGCGTTTGAATCTCCGCTTTTTTTTTCCACTTGTCGGATCTAGTACTAACGCCCGTAAAAACTGTGCATTAGCAGTTGAACGTCAATGATATAACGCCTGATCTTTTCAGATTGAAATAGATATAGAACCTACAGACAAGGTAGAGAGAATTAAAGAGAGAGTGGAGGAGAAGGAGGGAATACCACCGCAGCAACAGCGGCTAATATTTTCCGGCAAGCAGATGTACGTATCAAGTTTTACGGCCTTTAAGGCCAATGTCCACGATGCTGGGGCTTTGTCCAAGTTCTAGTTTCGAGAAACGTGTAGCCAATCAGCTCGCAGCTTTTATGGAATAGCTGCACGTTGATTGGCCACAGATTTCTTGAAACTAGAACTTGGACCAAGTTTTAGCATCGTGGACATTGGGCTTTAAGACTAATCTACAATGTGCTCCCTGCGTCTAGAAACATTCTATTTTGTAGCTAATGTATACGTTTACAAAATTTATGCAAGTTGATAAATTGTCCAGGTTCAAACCCTGGCCGAGGTGATATTTTTTCACATTAAATTTAGAATAGAATATTTAGACACTACCATCCTGTCACGGCTTTGAGTCCTTTAAACTCTTTGAAATTTGAGTTTAACACATACGAGCCTTACTTAATTTATTTAATTTATTTGATAAATTGTATATTATACATTGTATAATCATACATTGTTGACAAATTTGTTGAGCGTTTTGATCCGTTTATATAAAATAGAATGTTTCTAGATGCAGAAAGCACATTGTAGATTAGACTTTAGAGTTGTGCTGCGCGAGACGAGGCTCCTATAACTTGCGGCCACGTGTGTGGAAAAGTTCCTCGCGTTGGCCACAGTTTTAATAATCTTAATCTCCCGGTATGTTTATCCCTTTCGAACGGATCTCACTGAAGCGTGGTTTGAAGCGTGACGCGGCGTCGCGAGTAGCGTGATAAAAATTAGTTTCTCTCCAAATGTCCGTTGACAGACTATGCAGTTTTCTGTGACGTAGAATTGGGTATCTGCTCCGCAGCGATACTCCACCGTGGTCCTTGCGCTCGCGTTCCTTTAACAGCAACGTTATTCTCGGTGCAGTTTACGTTCAAGACTGCACTCTTGTTAAACGAAAGCGCGAATAAGTAATTACGCGATAAAACCAAAGTCACGTTTATCCAATTTTCTTCCAAGTCAGAATATAATATTCGAAGCTGGGACCCAACGCGAATCTTCGAAAAGGGAATTTGTTTTGTGTTAATGAAAGATCAGTTTTACTCGCGGAATTGTTGAGCTGGTCAATTAATGACAACGAAATGGTAAAATGTGAAAAATAATGAAATTCACAAGTGGTAAAATGTCGACAGCGTTTGAGAGAGATGTGTACGCTTGTTTCAGGAACGACGAGAAGACTGCGCAAGATTACAAAGTCCAGGGCGGTTCGGTGTTGCACTTGGTACTTGCGTTGAGAGGAGGCTGCAGATACAACATTCCTCATTTATAAACGGCAGCGAGGAGAATAATTAAAGAATTGCAAGGGCCACGGAAGGGGGAAAAAAAGGAAAATGTTTATCATCATGTACGTGCACTCATGAGTGACAAACTCTATGTTATTTTTAATAGAATAACATAGTCATGTGATCTTTAAAACCCTAAATAAATATTTAATAAAGTAATTTAATCATGAAAATGACGAGCGCGTACTTTCATTTAAAATAACTTCTCGCGCAGGGAGAAGAGGAGCATATACTAACCACTTTTCTCGTTCACTTTCTGTGTTCGCACTGTGCCATATGTATGTTTTACAACATTGAATATTGCACTGTGAAATTTTAGTTATTTGCGTGGAATGCAACCTTTTGAAAATATTTTATACTTGGGGAAAGAAAGCGTTATATCGTTCGAACTGTGTAATCTATTGTACAGTACATATTGTACATAATTTATATGTTTAATATAATCCTAATATTTAAATACAAATTATAACAAGTAAAATACAATAAGCGCAAAATATTATGTTGAAAACGTTGATATTTTCTGAAAAGTCATTTTTAGGAAATAATTTTGGTAGCAAAGAGAGTGGGACTTAATCGAAAATTGTTTCGTGACGTACAATTGCCATTTACAAAATTGAAAACTCCGTTTAAAGTGCATTTACCGAAAAAACAGAACTGAAAAACTAAAAAAATAACACGAAAGGACTGCGAGTAATCAATATTCCACGCATTAAATATATTTCGTCAACACACACTATTCTCAAACCGACTGTATTTTCTATCTAAATTTTCGTCACTCTGTGAAAAGTATAAACGTATCATTCATTTATTATTGGTTTAAAATTTTGTTATTTATGATAAATACTTACTTTTTATTATTCATACATTTTCTAAATGAAGTGCCTTAATGAAGAAGTAAAGAGACAAACGGAATAATTTAATGGTTTCACGTACATGAGGACAAGTGCGCTTCTCGATACTTTTATTCCTCTTAATAAATCAGGCTTAGTAAGCAATGCAAATTAAATTAAAGCTTAAGTAATTAATTTAAATCAAAGACACGTTAATATACAATAATGTACGATAATAATAGATACAATAAAATTCTAAATCTTTCTATGAAGTTTGTCGACAACTTCGGGGGGAAAAAACTGGATAAATGGGGACGAGGAAACAGAGCATTTTATTAATTAACGGAATCGCGCTGCTCGATACGCTAATACTACAGGTCGCAGGGGGTGTGTACTGCGCGCACAGGGGTTGGCGACGTTACGAGGGGTAGACGAGCCGTGTCGCGCCTCGCGGAGACGAGACCTCCGGTCAGTTTCTGTGGTATCTGCTGTTGTGCGTCGCCCGACTCCACTTGGTCTTAAAGACGCGCTGGCAGATGTTGCAGTAGACCGCGGAGTTCGGCGAGTCCTCGTGCTTGGACGTGATGTGCCGCAGTAGCGCGTGCTGCGTCGTGAACGTCACGCCGCACTTGTCGCAGCACGTCGTCGTGTGGACGTTCCTGATGACGTTCACCATCGCCGTCTTCGACGACTCTACAAATGCATTCCTCAGGTTTAACCAGGCCCCTGGGTCCCTACGTCCTAGGCTACCCCGCGACTCCGGTGCTACCGTTAGACACCGTAAAACGTATCGTACCTCCCGGCGGTACCAGCAAACGATCGCCCACGAGCGAGCCCTCGCAGAAGACTAGAATTCCGGCGAGTTCAATGCCGCGCGGACAGCAGAATCTTGTTCCTTCGTCAATTTCAAGTGAATTAAGAGAGTCTAAATATTAAAAAAAGAGGGGGG
Source organism: Vollenhovia emeryi (assembly GCF_000949405.1). Lineage (NCBI taxonomy): Eukaryota > Metazoa > Arthropoda > Insecta > Hymenoptera > Formicidae > Vollenhovia > Vollenhovia emeryi. Next base: position 63,548 of record NW_011967110.1, on the reverse strand, counting down.
GGGGGAAGATCCACGATTCCAATCACAATTAATGTAGGAAATTGGGAGAACGTTTCTTCGCCGCCGACGGTCGCATAGTAGACACGCGGTTTACTAACGATAGCGAAAAACTTGAGAAAAGACATTCGTGTGTATTAACATCGACTCATCTCACGCAACAGACGTTACAATTAATTATTAGTTTACACGAGGATTAAATCGCATTCCCGGGATAAGATCATATGGCAATGTCCGCATTTAATCTCACTGGCTGCTTCTTTGCAAGTTGCATCGTTTCGTCGCCGACGACGTCCGTGCACTTGCAAGTGTCTTAGCAATTTATATTTCTGAAATCTGACAATTTAAATTTCTATTACCAGGCAATAAGATTCCCGGCAGGTTGTCATTACCTTGTCGCCCATCTTTCGCACACTTCTTTCGACGCCGTCGAAAGAAGCGGCAGCGGTGCGACACGACTCATTGAATTGCGATCATAAAATGAGTTCATTTGAGGAAACAATTAGAATAAAATAATAAGAATGCGTGAAACCGATGGAAGTGACCGGGGGAAAAAAATTAATGGGCGGGGGGGGAGGAAAATTTGTATCCATCTTTCTTCTGAAATTAATTCTTAATAGGTGCGTCTAAAAAATAATCGACGCATTGGGAATGGGACGCAACGCAATGTTAATTATCAAGCACTGATTCTCGGTACACGGGTGTCCATCAGAAATTCTTTTATTTACATTTTACTGCGATAACATCTGAAAGCGTAGTCTTACACGATCTTTTAATTAAGTTACAAGCTCACAATTATGATACCGAACGTAACACGTACCTGAATAGAGAACGCAATATTTTTTTTTTTTCGTGCTACCGACTGTGTCTCACGATATCTACGGTTAATTTCTAAACTCGCTGCAACACACGTCCGCTGTATTCATTTCAGAGAGAATTAACCCTTCCGCGCGGATAATCTTTTGCCGTTACTGTGAAACCACTTTTTTGTATGACTTTTATTTGAACACCACGGTAGATTCCGTCGGCCAGGAAGTCCGAAATTGTTGGCTGAAACTGCGTCTCGAAGGGTTAAACAGCTTTTTCTTTGCGACAGCGCGTTCTCGATATCGCAGCGTACAGAATGGCAGCACGTTCCACCCACAATGTTTCAAGCCCGATAAAGATACACGAACGATCTTTGTAGAGGAGCAAAGTGTAAAATTCATTCTTTCATTCACACAAATTATATTATATTTTCGAATCAATTTTGACAAAAGTCCGATGCAATATTGACGAATGCCGAAAGATTCTTTTCCGTTATATATTTTTATCGAGCCTAGAAATTTACAGGTAAAAAGTGTCGCATCCCGTACGCCGTGTATAAGTATATCCATGCCTTATGTATTCTTTATCGGTACTAAATTCTGCAAACTGTTACATCTCTCTTTCTAAGATAACTAATTACCTGAATCTTTGCGTCAGAACTTTTAACTTCGAACACGTCCGCGCAGACAGGGTCGCGTTTCGGGTGTTCCTCGTAAGACCGAGGGTCTCCATGAGGTTCATTTTACTGCGATTTGCGCAAACTGTACCTGACGTTACGTGCCCCAGCAATTTTACGTGTCCCTTCATCGATCATTTCACTTTTACCTCCGTCTATCTTCGCACGCCTCGTCCTACCAGTGGTACGACGCTTTTCCACTGCGTTGGCTGAAATTTTCTGCCCAAGTACGTTTGGCCCGATCCTTTCTTTTACTTTACTCGTGCATTTTTTTGTTTGTCAACCTGTACAATTTCTTACCATCGCAATACCTATCGCAATTTATCTGTTGCAGGGATACTTAAATCTCATTGCACCAAATCTTGTCTCTTACAATTTTATTTTTATTTTTATATCATCTAATATTTCTTTTACTTTTACAAGAAGAATATTATCTTACAAAGAATATAAAAAATTAGAGCATTTGCATACGCACGCGTATAAAAGATTAATATTTTTATACGTGCTGATGACTTCGGTAAGAAAGACACGAAGGAAAATTAACGAAATAAATTTTAATGCAAGAGAAAATATTGAAAAAAGGGGACAAATTGGTTTGACCGTGTACAACAATTTTGCCAAGCAACATTTCCGAATGTAAATTCAGATTAATTTCGCGGAGTTTGAGGATCCCTGACACAGTCTCCGCGATAGTCGCGTGTTGGATGCTTATGTGTTCTCACGTACGTAGCTTCGTATTAACCCATTAAGTGCCAATCGTTATATCACGTCGTTCTACAGCGTTTTGTTCAAGGGCGTTAAAAATTGTCACTGACTGCGTCCCGCGGTGCGATTCTCTAAACGGCAATTAATGAGTTAAATGAGGCAATCCGTTCTAGACGCGGATTTTCGTGCTACGATCAACAACTATGATTACGATCACTTATACCTACGAGTAAATAGTTAGGTGCACAAGTGCAATGTCACTCTCGAAAAACGAAACGAAATGCAGACACGCGCGCGCACGTGCGCGCCGTATTCGGTTATTGTACTACTTGTTGCCATAATACTCTTGAATGCGCTCGCTAAAATAAGGTATCCCCGCTTGCGATGTCGCTCCTGATGTATGTAGATTATTTATTTGATAACAACAACAACGGTAACGGTGACGTCTTATATTCAGATCTGTCTTTGGATATATATTGACGCATTTCGCAGGCGGTCGAAATCAGCGTTTCCCCAAGATCGTAAAAGATTATATCGACCCTTCGGAGATTATGTCGTATGGCATCGCGAACAAATAGGATAATGCGATAATATGGCGTGCAAATAAATAAGAAACGAGACCGGAGTGAATAGAAAATTAAAAAAATATTGTGTTCGCAATCTCCGAAAATAATATATGCAGTTCTCTCTTCGGTAAGATCGCGTCTCTACATCTGCGATTTCAATCGCTCCGAGGTTGGCTCTGAGAAACGCCTACGCTAAATTATAACGCGAATTTTTCCCGAGCGTTCGTATCAACAATAAGGAGGAATAACCGTAACAAATTAAACGAGATTCCAACAAGCTTAAACTACGATTAACTTATAACACAGGTATCGGCGAGTCTGGGAAATGCCCGGACCCGACTCTTAGGATCCACATTCTCAAAACTTAGCTTCCTCGTCTTCAAGGGACGCAAACGTGTGCCGCCTGATTTTACGCGGAGTCGAGAAACGCTGCTTTCGCGCTCTTTTATACAAAGACAATGTTTACACGAGGCCGGTAACAGAATTAACGGCTACTTTCCGGATGCTTCGCACCGCTAGATATATTCTTGTCTATGGTAAACATCTGGAGAAGTCAATGCGTAAAATGTAAAACCAGGTATTTGTGTATAAGGCACTGTCTATGCGCTGTCTCAACAGCTGAAGCTGAGGCTCGGTGTACATTTAGAAGCTTCATTATCAACGGCTACTCTCGGCAATGCTGAAATCTTACTTTACATTTCTCCCAATTTTAGAGAGGGCAGTCTTGTGCATGATCGCGAAATTGCGGATGAATTGAAAAATCACTCGAGAAGGGACGCGAAACGGTACCGGCAAAGGAAACGAGCTTTTCAGGTGTACACCGAGCCCGAGAGTCGTTCGCAAAGAAACTTCGGCACGTGGTGCACGTAAACGTGTAAACAGAGTCCGTGTAACGTGTCGGGGGTTGTGGCTGCAGAGAGAAAGAGAGAGAGAGAGAGAGAGAGAGAGAGAGAGAGAGAGATAGAAAGATAGGATCACGACGCTGCGAAGATGTCTTGTGAAGACATGACGCGGCCGCGAAGAGAGAGAGGCCCCCGGGGCGCGCTCGAGGAGTATAAAAAAATAACTTCGATCCGTCATAGAGACCTGTGTGAACGAGCGATAGAAAGATCTCGATAATCTAATGTTTCCGTTATAATAATGACTAGAATCCTTCAAGACCGCTGATTCTTGTTAATCCGGAGGGGAGACGACTCTAACTTTACGGGCTTTTACGTGAAAATACCGGGTCTCTCGCTCCACCGATGAGATCCTCGAGTCCCTTTCGCGAGGGACTCCTTCGCGATAAAACCAAGAAGTCCTCGTGGAGGAGGAGGTTCGGTGAATTCTTTTACCGGGGGGTCTAACGAGCGCGAGGATCCTCCTACTTAACGTAACGTAATTGTACTGAACTCTTCTTTCACGCGAGATCTTCCTCTTAGGTCCTCGTCGTCCGATAGAGCCGCCTCCGTTCATATCTGCGACGTATACGATACTCAGATCCTTAAACACGTATCACTTAATTCTCGCCTCTTAACGCGCCTAAGGCGCGAAGTCGCGCAAGTTCCGCTAACGTAAAACACAATCGCCAATTGCACACTCTTAGCGAAGTTAAATACGCGCGTACAGCGAAGCTAGACACATCAATTCACGCGCGGTAAACGCATCTAAACCGGGGCCGGTCGGCCGCGTGCGGATAACTTGCCGAGGCGGAGGGAGACGCGGGAGCGTCGCGGTCGCCTCTACGCAAAAAAAAAAATCAAATTTCGAAAAGCGCAGCTATATCCACTACCTTTCAGCAAAGTCGTACGGCACGTACGGAGCGTATCTAAGATACACCAGCGAGATACCTCAGAGCGATGTTCCACGTGGGCGAGGCTCGGTAGCGAATATTGGATCGCCGAAGCATTGCTGCCTGCACGCCCGGATACGCTCCATATATTTACGGCGGATGAACAGGATCGGCGAACCATGAGTTAGATCGAATCGCTCCGAATTCAAGAGGCCCCCCTCGCTCCAATTGCCCGCCGACGCACGCATCGCTCGCTTTTGGAGTCGAGGCCTCCCCGAAAGAATTTACCTCCGCACCTCGTTCTCGCGCGTGCGAATTTATTAATTTTGTTCCGACTCGCCCTCCAATTTCGTTCACCCGCCGTGTTTTACGCACCCGTTAAGATATAACGAGTGCGCGAATCGCCGACGATTCGGCGGCACTTCTCAGCGCGTTTAAATGCGTCAACGAAGATGCACGATTTTTAGATGCACGACTATATAAATATTTAGTACTCCAGTAGAAATCCGTTGCAATTAGAGCTTGGACTAAATTAAGGATGTACACGTCAGACGAAGCACATTGCCACTCATCGAGCCAGCTTGCTCTCGTAACAATAATCGAGTGCCGCTTAAACAATGTAAAAATTATTTAAAAAAAAAAGACTCCGCTTGAAAACACTTAATTTTTCGAGAGGAGGAGGCTGCAAGATCGAAATCCCGCATCGTACTTGTCACATCGCGTTTCGCTCGTGAACTACCTTTTCTACCACCTTGAGAAATAAACGCTATTGTTCAGCAACAACATTCGTATCAAATAAAAAAGAATCAATTAACATATCTTCAGGAGGGTGCGTACCCTCCGAGGTTCAACTCGCTCGCATGCATCGCGAGAAGAAATTAGCAAGCAAAGAGGCGCGTAAGTTTTCATCTGCGAGAGCCTCGCTCTCCAAACAATTACGTCCCTGAATAATTGTGAATGTGAACGGTCGTCATCTCAACACTATCGTCAAGTGCCCGCAATGCTCCTCGCAGTGCAGCTAACGCGAAATACGTCAGTTTACAATAAAAAATATAGACTTCTCTCTTCCTATTTCTAAAAAAAAAAAAACCAAAATGAACGTCTTTAACCACAAGTTGGCGGACACCTATCGCCGTGGACAGTGAAATTTAAATCAAGCTCGGGTTACTCAAGACCACGGCCGCGACAGAGAAATTCGAGAAACGTAGTGTTAAGATGACGAGAGATGCTGCGATCGGTACGGAGAAGCGAGCTCTCGCATCGGCGAACGCGCGAGATATCCGCGGCTGGGAGCGGAGCCCAGAAGCGATGCTCCGCTCGGGCGTTCAGTAAATGGTGAATCGCCAGGACGACCGATATCTATTATCTCAGAGAGAAGGAGAGATAGAGAGAGAGGGTGCGGTGCGTGTTGTGATCTACGAGTCCAATTCGCTTTTCGGGCTGCGCTGCCTGTGGATCGTTTTTTGCCAGGGTATTTGGTGTTTCAGGCGCATGTGACGCCGCAGGTCGGTTCTACGACTGAGAGTGGTGTGGCAGACGATGCAGGTAGTCTGGTTGCGATGCACTTCGAGGTGCTGGGTCAGCGAGGCAAGGTGCCTGTAAACGTTTCCGCAGAGTCGGCACGGAAAACGCCCCGGGCCCTGCATCACCACCTGACCAGTTGTATCGCCAACGTGCTTCCGATTGCGTCCCACCCCCCCTGCAACACATTAACACAGCCACGTGACCCGCCGGTTCCTCATCATCAATTATCAACGGGATCACAGTCAGTGGGGGAGATCACAGGCGGGGGAGAGAGGGCCGGAAGGGAACGGCGAAGGCTTGGGGAGGGGAAAGAGGGGACACGGTGGTGACACGTTAACACAGGCCATCCAATGCGAGGGGGATCGTCAGTCGATTACTAGTGAGGCTCGGATGACAACGTGTAGAGACCCCGGGCGTCAACTTTAACCCTTTATCCCGCGACTCGAGACGAATACCTCTCTCTCTCTCTCTGATAAGCCACCACTATCGCGAAATCCATAGTTACGTCGAGTAGTTTCTCTAGAGCTTGACTGTTGCTCGAGCTAACAAAATTATCCAATTATCCAGTTACAACAGGGAGAGAAGTCCCCTGCCAATTGTTATCGTAAAAGGGATGAGATAAACTTCGTATAAACGTATTTTACCGCGCTCCTTCCGATTTGCTGGCCCCGCGAGGGATCAAGGTGAAATTGCTCACGCAGGTAAAGGGTTAAAATTGCGCGATCGGTCGCTCCAATGTGTCGAGGAACGCGCGTTCAAATAAGTCGTTGGTTCATATACGTGTGGGGTCAACGTGCACTGTATTGGCCGATGTGTTAGCAGGCGCCGGGTAGGACGCCCCCGAAGAGCGCGCGATCGACTGATGATCCTCCTCGAAGTGTGTATTTGTGTGTGTGAACTACTCCCTTCGATCGGCTCCCACCGAGCTTAATTAATCGGGCCCACTGTGCCGATCGAATCCCGAGCGGATTCCGATCGGATTCAGTCACTATACACAGTAGTACAACAGTTAGACTGTCATGCACAATATCTTTCCTGTCAACTTCTTATTTCGGTTCCGGTCCTTGAAAGCAGTTACGGGCAAACAACCAATTACTTTCACGATTATTGCCACAAGTAATTAATGAAGTAATCACGATTGAAGTAATCAACATTTGCCGGATGTATAATTCGAAAAACACTGCCCCTCCTTTCATGCACAAAACCATCACTGGTTAAAGTATCAGATGAATTAGCAGTGTACTCTCACGAATAACATGTGAATTGTACAATACTTCTGCGTGACCTGATCGATCTAAAAGTTTTCGAATATATTAGAGCGTGCATTTACTTCATTAATATAATGATTACCTTACTTAATCGTCATAACAACTAATCACTAATTCGATTAACACGATTAGTTTTGTATAACTCATCGTTAATCAGATTACTTTCTGCCCGAGCCTTGCTCGACACATGTACGTCACAAATACACCAACACCGCCTAAGACATGTTAACAATTAACATTGTTATAATACATCGCAGACATACTGTAATAAATACGATTATAATTAAATATTTCACACGCCGGTGAACAACCGGCATGCTCGATGTGGCGATCGGCGTTGCTGGCCGAAGCACCGGCACAAGTTAGCACGCGTAAGTAGTAAAACTCGCTTCGGATTCACAACTGTAGCGGATTAGGCGAATTAGAAGGGTGCCTTGGTGCAGTGCTGCAGCTTGTCGTCTAGCCGACTGTGTCACTTCGACACGTGTGTGTGTGTTGCGTGAACGAAAGCGCAAAGCGGTCCATTCCAGTCATCGTTATTTATCGCGCGCGCGCGCGCGCGCGCACCTGTCGCGTGCAATTTGTGCATTGCGGGAAGTAAATTAATTAATTAAATCGAGGATGAACTCTCAAGCGATGCGGAACGCAACCGTGACGTCGCAAAGCCGGACGTTTTTTTTCTCGAGAAGGAAATAGGAGAGTCTCGCTTCTGTGAGTTGATACTTTTTCCAACTTTATTCACACATATGTCCACTTACATTATTTAGCCTGCATAAGCCAAACATAGGATTACGTAATGATATATTATATATATATTTTTTTTTTATACTTTATGTATACATATATATGTCTCATCTCTTTCTTTTAATAAATAATCAACTAAGGTAATATCAATTCGTCTAGGGCAATATTAATTGGCGGTGTTGTACTTATTTCGCATTCGTGGCTCTCCGAGGAATGTGCACATTCGCTTTCTCATCCGTAACAAAATAATATTTCGTCCTTTGCGTCACACGAGCGCGCGTACACGATCGTTCGCACGATTGTTTGGCGTGTACACGCGCGCAATTATGCCACACGCGTATGCATGTATGTACATACATACATATAAATAAATATATATAAATGTATAAATATATATGTATCATATATACATATATGTATATATAAATCTATAGCTTCTCGAAAGGATTTAAAACAAGTGACGCCGCGCGGGGTAACTTAAATAAAAGAGAATTTTACGTAAAAACATAAATTATAACGTTAACATAAATTAACAGCACACCCGAGCCGTTGTTCGTGCACGTGGCACCGTTTCTGTTTGGATATTGAAATGTATATGAAAATACGATTAATCCATGAAAAAAAAAAGATAATAAATTTATAAGAATATTATATTAATGCAGTTTGTTCGCAATAAAACTTAATTTTTCCTTCAAACTCCATGTCTCCCTTTCTTAATTTTCTCTATCTGTTAGAAATTAATTGGTAGAAAAATTTTTAGACATTAAAAGTAAGATATGACATATAATTTTTCGATGCCATTGTTCCTTACAGAAAATCCGACTTGAAACTCCTCGTGGAATCTGAAAGACGACTCGGTGCATCTAAAAATATTTTGCATAACTCAAGAGCTTTTACTGAACGCAACTTATAGATTGCGAAACACGAAATCCATCTCGTTCGTCACATTGCACCAATGCGTGAAAAAAAAAAGGCAAAGAAAACCAATCCACAAGCACTTGAACTAGATATAATTGCACCAAGTTGCATCCCCATTTGTAAACTAGCGTCAATTTGTACATTCCCACTTCGCTTTCAGAGATTCCGATGACCTTGGTCATCGATAATTATCGTTCTCGAGAAAGTGATCATAGTGTGGATAGACATAACCATTCTAAAACGACAAAATATAGCCTCTCTACGAAAGAATCTCTTGTACCATCGATAATCACCTCGTGATCGAAAACGAGCACTGCGCATTTCATCTCCCCTTCAACATACAACGTAAAGCTCTAACTTGCACCTATGCATACGATACTGTCCACAAATTCATAAAAAATAATTTACATTATATGTGCTCAATCGCTCAATCTTCTTCAATTGAATTGGAATAAGATCTATTATTAATTTAAATATAATTTTAACAATAGCCGTCTCTCTAAGGTTTGCGAATGTCTTTTATATCTTTTATATAAATTACAATACGAACGTGTACATATCTTTTTCAATAATCTGCTGTCGAATGATCTAAGTAGTCAATTTGTTCAGTACGGACAGTAAAATGCATAAATAAATAAATGATGAAGGAGTTGACCATCGATAAGCACCGAGACTCTGTAATGGCAAAGTGAAATGAGCTCGTTACACCGTTCGTTTGCATTTGTAATGCTGACGCGAAATCGGAGCTGATAAAAAAAAATAGAAACAAACAATAACGACAACAAAATAAACAAACGAAATATAATATGCTATAAGACACTAAGTTTACATCTGCGAAACTAAAGTAAAAAATAAGGATGTACCGTGTGTATATTAGATATTTGGCAAGTCTCCGAGACCTTAAAAACTAGTGCATGTGAGTATGCGTAATATCATGAACGTAGATTCGCGGTCTGGGACCGATAACGGAATCCGAGAAACGCATTGACTGACGGCGAAAAATTCAGCCGGTCATGATAAAACATGAAATTCGGCATATTGATACACGTAAAGTAATGGCACAGGGCAACTAATCGAATGTTAACTTGAAGCATTATTCTTCGATCATGGTAAAAATGCATCTGCAAATGTGTGTATTCTCTGTTGTCGCTCCTACTTGATACAATGTGCATGAATTGTATGAAAATGATATAATAATAAATATACGATAAAATAAGGATTTAGAAGCACTTTGCTTCTGCTTTCTCAATTTTTATCGATTCAGTTCTTGCAATAAAATCTAAGGCAAATAGATTACTCTAGCAATTTTACCACGATCGCGTGGATCACCAGTCCTCAATGAAAGTCGATCGTCGTCGAATTGGCGATTTAAACACAGCAAGATCCACATTACTGAATCGCATCGATCGCACGAAAAAAAAAAATGCACATTCCTCCTTATGCTATTAAGTACCGAACTTTCGAAGAAATTTGACTAGATAAAATAAATCGTTTCTGTTCTCCCTTCGTGTCTTTGGTTACAAAAAATGTATTCGTGTGTACGCATAGCCTACATATCTGTGTGTGTATGTCTGTACGTGTGTATAAATGTTTCGTGTTCCTTCTTATGTGCATTATACACATATAGATACATATATATACATATATATGTATGTGTACGAATGACTAGGTTGTGAAGTTCAAGACAGGCATAACATAAAATTCCTCGTCGACGACTAGAGCAGGATAGGCCCGACGCTCAACGACAAATAATAATTGCTACGGTCCTTGCACGCATCCCCTTCTTCGATTCAAATGAAAAATGCCATCGGCCGAAACGATTAAACTCGAAGGACGCGAAAAATATGGCACGCAAGCCGAGTTAAAAATTGACATATCCATCACTACGTTCGCGGATATATTCGGTCACATTGCAGTTATGATTAGCATTGATAATGAATGAAGTCTGCTATGGAAATCTTTGGCTTCCTCAAGTTAATTGCTGCACGAAAAACTGGTTCTTACGCTAATACCGATCCGTATACAAATTGCATTTGTGCTCATTAAATGTTTACCAAAAGATAAACAACGAACGGAAATTCTGCTCACAATTCGCTTTCATTTCGTGCAATCGAATCGCGACGACTTCATTATGACTGATCGCAGCTTCTTCCTTTCCACTTGCCGCATCGCAAAGTTCCATCGCGACGGACTATATGCTTGCCTTTCCTCTACCGCTTCGCCCAATCGTTATTATTTCGCTGCGGCCATTTGCCCAATCGCGGTCATAGCTACTAACGCGCACTATCAAACGATATTAAGCGACATGAAATTCGATTTGATAAAAATCGAAAAGCACAGATAAAAATATGACGATACTTTCTTGTATTTCAATAAATAAGAATTACTTTTAATTTTTAAGTAATTCACAATAACTAAAAATAACATTAAATGTTATTTTCTTTAACGAACCGCCTAACTTATGTTACTTTAATCTTATTATTTTATAACGTTAGACAATCTTAATATTTTTAGATTGGATAAACATCGAATAGTTGTTTGTTCTCGTTAATTCCCGAGCCCGAGCGAGCTACCGAGCGGCTTTCGAGAGAACGCGGACGATCACAACCGAGGGAACCAAAAGCCGAGAGCGATTAGCGCGGAGACGCGGCGCGCTCTAGGAATCTACGATCGCACGAAGTGACGGTGAAAGAATCAGGTTGGAATAATAGCGAGGCTCGCCGGTCTATCCTCCTTTGCGTCGACGGGACTCTTTCTTTGGTAGGGCGTCTTCGCACTAAGGAATAGGACTAGAGGTGATTCTTTCCACGCTGCTCTCCCTAATGCGTATTGTCGTGTAGGTCGCGTTCGCGTCGATGCTCGTCGGACTGCCGGCGTTCTGCTGGGCGATCGTCTGGGCGGTCGACGACACGGGGATCGGCGCCGGCGTCTCGACGCCGCCGGCCGGGGCCACCCCGACGGCGGCGGCGGCAGAGGCGGCGGCGGCAGAGGCGGCGGCAGAGGCGGCGGCGACCGCGGCCGCGGCCGCGGCGGATGTGGTCGTCCCGACCCCGCCGTGATGCCAGCCGTGACGGTTCTTCAGGTGACGCTTCATGTGCGTGGTGCGGCTGAGCACTTTGTGGCACACCGGGCACTGGGTCGTGCCCTTGTGCATATTCATGTGTTTATACATCGAGTCCCGATTCCAAAACGATTTACCGCAGAGTTTGCACGAGTGCGACGGCTGTTCGATGATCACCGTGTGTGAATCTAAATCAGACACAAACGTTCATGCTACGTCGTGGTCGCACGCGCGCACCGGTGTCGCGCGGCTCTCGCTCTCTCGCGGTGGCCCTACTTCCGGATCTCGTGTTTCGACACGCGCTATCCGATCGCTCATCCACCCCGTACCCGAGTACTCGAGACGCGAGAGTAAACCTCGCGATCGGCGACGTGGCATTTTTGTTTTCACCCGGCGAGTTCTCGAAGGCCGCGGCGTGATACAAATTTATGATACCCCAAATGTGAAATAAATATTAAATATATGTATATTAAATAAAAATTATTTCTTCGTATGCACGTTGGACGGAAATTTACCTGCGTTTCCAATTTGAACGTATCGAGGTAGGAAAGGGATCTCGACATTTTACCGGATTAGAACTGTTTTCCTCTACTTTAAATCCATCAGTTCTATTGTTTCATGTATGCGATGAAAGAATCAGAACAAATGCCTCGTCGTGGATCACGACACGCGACGCTGCGAGTACAAAGGTGCCTTCGGCGTTAAGAAGAGAATAGAAGGAACATCGAGAAAAATCGCATATCAGTAGCAAGCTACTCGTACACTCGAATGAATCTCGTCTCACTCTCGTTTCTCTACCTACTTTTCCACTCGTTCACTCGGATCTGAGAACAACAGCAGTAGCAATAACAAAAGAAAAGAAAAAAAAAGGCAACGCACACGGTGAGACTTACAAACAAGAGGAGAAGAGAGAGAGAGAAAGAGAGAGAGAGAGAGAGAGAGAGAGAGAGAGAGAGAGAGAGAGAGGGGGAGAGAGAGAGAGAAAGAGAGACAGTGACCACGAGAACGGCGACACACAGAATGGCAGTAATTGTAATACTCTCGGAGCGGTCATGCTACTGTGAACTATAAATGTACAACGGCATAAATATGAACAACAGCGAAACGAAAACGGAAACAGGAATGAATACACGTATAAAATGTCCAATAGTTCATGCACAACGTGGTTGTTTCGGGGGGGGGGCGGGGACCAAGTTCGTGAGTCGTGATTGAAAGCCGCGAGTATCAGGCTCAAGGTTCAGTGACACGAGATATACTGCCAATCGCATGTTATGTGTAGTGAACCGACAATCATGTATTCCTTTGGATCGCTATTAATCGGACGTGGCTCGTGCGCTGTGCCTTAGCACACGTGGAGCGACGTGTCATGCGCGAGGAGTCGACGATTCCGCGTGAATTATGACATTCGCGTCGTCGAAAGAAGCATTGATTTTTCATCAAATTTACACACAAATCACTATGTAGTATCTTCAACACACTCTACGAATGGAAGAGACATTTTACCGCTAGGAATGCTGCAAAATTTCGTAATGACGAATACCACGCAAACATTCGGATGAATCTCAGATCTGAAATAAAATCCCTTTCTCCTATTTAACAAATCGCCATGTTTCGTAATGTTTAATTGTCAATAATTATTTAAAATCCATGTCTGTGTGTACGCTCGAGTTAAATTATTCCTTAATCTTAATCCAAGTTAAAACTTATCGCCATAAGAATTACGCTCTATCGTTACATCGAATATCATTGCGTTCGTGTTGCCAATCGAAGATTTGCGGATAATGTTCGATCGTTCCACGAGAGCAGAAAAAAACTCTGCGGCACAGACGTAACAGTTTCGATATAATGGCTTTATTTTTAGAATGCGAAATATAAAAAAATGCATAACCGCTCTTTTGTATATTCTATTATGTCATAATTTACGCATGATACATTTACGTCAGTTATAGCGGAAATAATCGCACCGTAAAGTAATGAAATTTTATTTTAAGACTTCATGAATTCATTCTCTTGGAAAGACGGCAAACTTAAATAAAATCCTGGTTTAGAGGCTATCTATCTACTTTGAAAGTCCGAACTTTTTGTATATTAAAAAAGAAGTTATTTGTCTAATGTCACTAGAATAATTAAAATATCTCGTTCTGCGAATTGTTTTATCATACAAGCTATATAAAACATGATCAAATGAATAATGATTCCCACCTCAAGTCTAATACGCCGTATAACTTTACGTCATTAGTTACTGCTGCGTACAACTCAGGAAGAATGTGTCACATAATTTTCTTTGATTGCCAAAGAGCAATCATGGCAATGCGATTCTATATACCGAGAATCTATTATACATATGTCGACGTTTTCGCAGTTTCTTTACCGACAAACTAATTACATCAATTAGATTACGTAACGATGAGATCGATCGATCCGATTGCGATCGACGATTATCTAAGTTTTGCGCCGAGATGAAAACAACACCACATCCACATAAATGACATATATGTATATGTATGTGTATGTATATACATATATGATATCAATGTGAATATGTCTCGTAAATGTACATGAATACGGTCGAAGGGAGGGCGACGGATGGATTTCGTGCTGCTTAAAGGAAATCGCCGGCCTAGATCAATTGTGCACGTTTGACCGACTAACGAAGCTTCGGACGAGATTACTGCTGACATTGCGTTTACGGATAGCCGCGAGGTTCTGATTTCGCCAAGTAGTGGTGTAGTAACATGGTAACCCCCTTTGTACAGTTAATCGAGATCGCTCGTTAACACTTAATACGATCAGTCTAGTTACGTAGATAACGTTTCTGTGATACTTAAGTACTGTACGTCACAAACTTTGTTCGCCGTAAGGAGAGGATAGTTTTTCCCCTATTTTATATTACTTATTATACATGCATATGTACATACACGTATCTCGAATTCTCCTCGCGTGCGCGGGAGAACGTGCATACAATTCTGCAGGAAGCGGCCGATCAGCACCGAATGTCAATTATTAGAGTAACAAGATTCTTGCGTCCACGAGGGCAATAAACTTGTAATCTTACGCGATAGCAAAAGTAATAACAAGAACCTAAATCTCTTCGAATATATGCATTAAACGACTAATCACTTCATTACGTTTAATTATAATACAAAACAATGTCTGTATTTAAAAGGTCACCTGTCGTAACTGACATTTAGCAAAGTGCAGAAAACCGAAATCAATTTGTATTTTTAATTTTTTTAAATTTATATATAATATTATATTTAATTTTTAAATAATAATAAATAAAATAACATTATATTTAATTAAATATTATATTATATTTAAAAATGTTTTTAATATTTTTCTAAAGCTTGTTTAAAAATACTTGTAACAAATTTCCGTCCATTCTGCAGGTACAATTATTTACCACGGTAAAATAAGTAATTAGAACAGTTGAGATAAAAACCTCAAAATCGATAATTTTGTAGTTACGACAGTTTATTCCACAGATACAGATATGAAGTTGCTATCAGTCATTGACATAATAGCCATCAACGATATCAAGATCATCTACAGAATGAACAATATTGTACATGAATGCATTCGTCGATACAAAAAAATGTATCAAAAACGTTAAGTAACGAAAATCTCACGTAGAAAAATGTGTACAGTCGACTCGTAGGAGAAAATAATTCCCTGGTGAAGAGAAAAATAACTCCTTGATGCATTTAGGGCAGGTTGTTTCAGCCTCTTGGTAAATTAACTAATAGTTAAATCATATGTGTGTCTTTGTTTTTCCTTTAAATTAAAAAAAGACAAACGTATAACTTAAATATTAGGTTACCAAGAGGTTGGAAAAACCGGCCCTTAAAGATATATAATATTAAACTCTTTTTAATGCTACGTTGCCGTTACGATGAAATGTAGACTTTTAACACGTCGAATGCTATGTGGCCATTGATAGAACATTTGTTTTTTATATTAATATATATTTGTACCGAAAAAAATATGTAAAATTAAATATGCTTTATATATAAATTTAATGTATATAAAATACTTATATATAAATGCATATAAATAAATTATTTAATTATATATGCACAAAATTATATATAATTTCAATGTATATCAATCGAAATATGTTTGATTCCTCGGGGCAATATTTAGTCTACGGACAACTTCGTTACGCTGTATATCTTTGATGAAATTTTATAAGATGCAACACACTTGAACTTCATTCCAATTATCCAAAAATCTCAAATCCCTCTCGTCCAGACTATCTACATAATCGGCCATTCGCGAAAGACTAGTTATGTTTCGTCAAAGTCGAAAATTAACGTATGCCACGTCTACCGGCGTCGATCATGCATTTGTGCGCGATATAAGTACATCTATGTAGGCTCTATCTTGCAGGGGACGCATCCCAGAATCTTTCTCGGGCAGTCTAATTTTTCGCGAGTGACGTTAAAAATTGAACAACAGCTAAAGTGTCCTGCCCGAACTCTGCACGAGGACCATACGTCTCGTCGCTCCAAGTTTCTCTATGCCCCCGTACCCGCAACATCCGCGGCCGTACGAACGTTATTACTTGACCCCGTGCACGTTCACCATGTGGCAGCGCATGGTGTACTTTCGCGTGAAGACGGTCTGACAGATCGGGCAGACCGTGTCGCCCCTGTGTATACTGCGATGATGGGCTAGGGAATCGCCACGATTGTAGGTTCGGCCGCAGACGTCGCACACCCAACGACCGCTTTCCACCACGTAGTTCAGCTTAGATCTGCGCCTGACCCCGTCGAAAACGAGGCTCATTTGTTGCGGTGGCACAGGTGGTGGTGGTGGTAGTAGTAGTTGTTGTTGTTGCGGTTGATGCTTCCCGTAATTGTGCTCTGATTCTGCGCACACAATCCAAAGTGTTTCCCATACACACACTGTCTCATATTTTTTTTATTGTAATAATTTCGTCGTGCGCGAAGAGATGCTTTTCTCTGGTCTTTTTTCTTATCTTATTTTTCTGTGCCTCGTCAGTTCGCGGTTTCAGTTGTTTTCGGTGTGTTGACTGTTGTTGTTTCTTTCTCGAAGATGCGACAATGAGACATACATCGATACCGATAGATTTTCTCTTAGGCAGCACAACTGATATGTACGATTCAAAATATTAGAATGTAAAGAACAATAATGTGTCCAACAATATGAATATAAATAAATTTAGCATCGAAAAAAATGACAAAGATGATAAATTAATAGTTTTGTATGATTTAAAATATCGTTTAAGAAATAGCGAAAGTATGTCATTGCAGCGAAAAAGATACTAATATCTCGAACTCTAAGAAACTTAAAGGAGAGATCTTGAGGTTCTCCAAAAATATTTTTTAGATACACAAAAGATTAAGAGGATTCTTCAGCGCCCGGCGAACTCTAACGGGTGTGCGCTATCTAATACACGAAACGCAGCCTATATAACCACACCGACACATCTACAATACATCACACCCATACATAAACGCGAAAGTTTAATACAAACTGTATTCTTATTTAAAACCTCTAATCCCAATTTGGAGGGTTTCACAGTAATTTTACATGTAATCCAATCCCAGAAAACTCACTTTCATGTGAGTACAAGTTGTAAAACTTTTATACGAAGCACAAGTTATGACGAATTTTGAATTTTTTACTAATTTTTTGTATAAAATCGGAGATTCCTTGCATCATTAATGCATATACTGTAATTGTACGCAAGCATTTTTGATTTCGTGAATTTAATACGACGAAAGGTTATAACTACGAAAATGGTAATTCTGTCAGTAATACAGACGGCTGAAGGATCCTCTTAAATCCCAAAAAATAAAAATTCTAAAGATTGTCGAATGAAACATTTTATTTTAACCGTTTTATACGGGATGTGTAATTATAAAAATAATATAAGCGATATTGATGCACAGCTAAATCTGAACATTGAATTTAGATAATTAATCGTTACTTAATTACGCCGCATCGCACGAAATTGTGCTTTATTTTTCGTGCGGATGAGTGAAGGTTTGGTCTCAGGCCGTCAGGGACACGTTTGAAAAAAAATGAGAGGGAACGACCCATCGTGAAAATTCCAAAGCTCATGTAGCGTATAAAAAAAATACATTCCACTTATCGCAAAATAATTTACGAAGTGTAGCTGCATTCTTAAAGTAAACTCTTGAGAAAATCGATGTCACAAGGGACCTTTGAGTGTAACAACATCTTGTAACAAATTAATTTGTCATATTTCAATAAATAAATTATAAAATATGTTCACTCAATACGGATCTTTCTAAAAATATGAGTATTTCATATAAACAGCCACTGGCTATATAATTAATAATTTATAATACTACAAGTGTGTAAGTATACTTGTGTGTGGTGTGATTTGACTAAAGTCAATATTAATATAAGTTGTGTCAACATATTCTAGTCAACATATATCAACAAAGTCTTGAGTAATAGAAAATGATTAGAAATGATTTAAATCATCATTAATGTGCACTTACATTATAAATTATTGTGTTAATTTTAATAGACGGGTCGGCCCTTCCATACATCGTACTCGCCAACGCATTCTGTGTCGAGTATGTGTACCGCACATTGATACAATTGTTTGGGATTCTGTGTTAAGAGCTCGTAACCAATGTAAGTAGGTACAGTCCCCATAAGCATATTCAATGAAGCCTCCAGCCAGAAACGAAAAGGAGAATTCTTTGGGAGTGCCGAAAAATGTCAAAAAGCTTGCGGGTACCGAGACATGCGAAGTTCTATCTCCTGTACATTAATGAAGAAAATTCTCCTCCGTAACGAAAGTGTAACTTACGAAATTCTAATGACAGAGCCTGCGTCATTCTAAACAATCGGGAAGCTTATCGTCAATTCACTTTACCCCTAATTCGTCGCTCGCTTGCGCGCGCTATTACTTCTTCAACTAATACATTAGATTGCGCATTGTTTTGCTGGTTGTTGGCCCAAGAGTTTTTGTTTTTACAATTTTTTTATTAGAATCTCGTAGTATTATTCGATGGCATCGAGTATCGTCGGAGATGCTTCCGACAATACACAAAATCAAGTATACAATTTATTAAACATGTAAGTATTGCTACTAAACGTACAAAAACTGGGAAACGCGCGACGCAAGATCATTATAGACACATGTGAGATAATATGACACAGCAACGCATTCCGGCGAACATGTATACACAACATATATCCACTCCAAGCTGCTCTTAACGTAAAATATCCGTTCGTGTCTCTATCCGCTTCATGAAGATTTCGTAATATTATAATATGTATTAAATGACCATCTTTTCATTACGCATTTAGAACTAAACATAGCTATGTTGTATTTGTATACTATATTAATATGTTATACTTCAATAATTTCTATTCATATAGTGATTTACTTGCATTGATAATTTACATATAAAATAGATAATTTGTTTTATCACCATATATTAATATAGTATAATAACAATCATGTTTAGAAGTAAATATACAATGACAGGGTCAGAAATCAATAAGGACATATGAAAAAATATATATATATTTGATAATGACAGAACGCAATATTCTTTGATAGTCTTGCAGTGGTATATGCAGCTTTGAAGGTTCCCTAAATGTTAAAATATTAATGCTTTATTTCACATTCTTAAACATTCTTAACATTATACTTCTATTTCATGGCACGTTTATTTAAATCAATATAAATTTTCTCATTTGTAAAGAACATTTTAAAAGTATTTCAAAAGTATAAATACTTTTAAATGTAAAATACTTCTTCGATATAGAACTAATTTGGCAAGAACTTTTTAAGCGTTTATGTCGAAATATAAAAATAAAAATTTCAAGTATTTATTAAATTTTTTATTAAATAAGTGTATTAAATAATAACTTCAAGTATTTCTATAACTAATCAAATCTATCTAATCTTCCTCTCATTGCTAGTAGAAAATAAATGTTCAGATTATTTAAAAAAAACATTAAGCAATGTAAATTTCTGCTAAAATTTCGATTTGTTTCAATAATGATGAGCTATATAATCTTTTTTTTTAAATCTTGACCTTGTATTAATTTTCGACTTGTCTCCACTTTTCTTTTTTTATAAAGAATACTTCG
The DNA here is from genome assembly GCF_000949405.1 of Vollenhovia emeryi. NCBI lineage: Eukaryota > Metazoa > Arthropoda > Insecta > Hymenoptera > Formicidae > Vollenhovia > Vollenhovia emeryi. The sequence goes on along the minus strand of NW_011967110.1, from coordinate 43,402 downwards.
GCGAGAAGATCACACCATGTACAAATAACGACAAATAGCTACACTTGGGTGTACTAGTGTTAGACATTTTTCTCGTCAGTCTGGAATAAATCTTTCCTCAGTTCATAACTAATCAACTATTATTCCATTGAGACACCTTAACTTTCGATATTAACATGTTCGCTGCCATGGTAATCATATCATCAAATAAAACTAAAATATTCACGCATGGATACATAACAAACATTTGTGTTTCCGTAAAAGTAATATCTAAAGATAAACATCCCCAATGCGGGTGTGGAAGATAAAGAGTGCAATCTTAAAAATATGTCGGAACAAATCGGAAAATGTTGCTCGCTCAACGAGATTTTGAAGGAACTTCAATCGGGCGAGATCTGATGCACTATGTTGAAGCAACGCAGACAAAAGTGGGGCTTACCAATACAGTCGTTACAGAACGTTGTCACTTCGACGGGCTTACTATTTTTAAATACGGTACTGTTATTCTCGCAACATCTCTTACAGGGTTTCTTTACTCGTCTAGCCAGTCCCTTCTTTCTTTCAATCTTATGACGTGACATGTTCCTTGTTACAGGAGTTGAAGATCTATCATGATGCTCATCGTCTAGATAGTAGGTATCTAGGTAGGATCTAGTAGGTAGACATCTACTCAGGTAGGTTACCAATTCTTTTAGAGATTCTACAACAGACATACGATTTCGCACCATTATACTATGTGTATAACAATTTAGAAATAATAATAATTTAGAATGTTATGTATATAATAATTTAGAAGTTTAGATTTTCGTACACGATTCAACTGGACTGAGATGCCGTCATCCTGACGCGTCGTCTTGCTTGTTCATTCATTTTCAAATACTAACGTTGCTGTAATCTACTTTTATACATACGATATCGTCGGCGCACGACACTTGTTTGACAGCGAACATATCAAATACCTTAAAAATTAAGCTCGCTCTGCTAAACTTGAAACTATCCGGGGAATAAATCCCCCTTATTTGCACTCTTGAAGCTCTGTTATACCTTAAGTCGTTTAACTTTTGATATTTAAGTACTTAAGCCTCTTACAATATATCTGCTATTAAATACTTGGCTACAAACATCACGAGAAAGCTGCCGTTAAAATATCTTCTCGCGACAATGAGATATTCCGCGTGACGATCAACCAGGCGTAAAACCGTCGCGAGCGAGCCGGTGGAAGAAAACCCGCAAGAGAAGCCCAAGGGCAGAAGGAGAGAGTCATGCCATCACTTTCGAAAGTTTGACTGGACGTCGAACACACTGAACGTGTGCTGACGCTTGTGGATGCGCAGCAAGTGTGCCTTCATGTCGTAACTTCGACTGAAGATGCGCTGGCAAATCGGGCACCTGGTCTGGCCCGTGTGCAAGTCCTTGTGCAGTGTCAACGACATCGGGTGCTTGAAACCCTTCCAACAAATTCTACAGCGAAACAAGAGGCCGGCGTCCGCCGCAGCGCCGGACTGACCGTAATCGTCATCCGGGACGAGCTCGGCGACGCCGCTGGCAGAGACGGCGTCGGCGTCGTCGTCGTCGCCATCCGCGGCACGTTCTACAAAGAAAACAACAAACACACAACGTCACCACGCATTGTTAGCTACGCAGCGCCGAATTGTAAAACGCGCGCGCGTTTCTCCTCTGTCCTTCAGCCGAATCTCGAGGGCTAAATGGTAGCATTCCCGTAGACAACCATCGCGTGTCGTTCTGTGCCTCCTCCCTCGGAGAAGCTAGATTCTAGCACCCATCCCGTGAGAAAACTGCGTCGGCTGATCGTCGGAGGGAAGGATTTCAACGTCATCGCGACCGCTTCAAAGATTTGGAAGCAACTCTTGACAAAGGCTCGCCAAGTGATGAGCTATGACACTGGATGCTCATTTTTTGGAACTCGTCGTTTAGAATTGTATACGTAACTTTACTGTGTTACAACTTTTACAAAGAGTACGTGTAACTTATAAGTTTCAAACAATAAAATCCAATTATTTATGTACAATTTATTTTTTAAAGAATAATATCCCTTATTTCTTTATAAGAAATCCTTATCCGTATATATCGAATAATAAATTTCCAATTGTCTATTCGTAAAATTACGTTAATGTATTAATGCAATTTTCACTAATACAAATATGAACGTTACAACGTTTAAAGGGTACTTATTGTAATGGAAAAATATCTTGCGTAATCTGTGGAACAGAATTTTTATACAAGGAGATGCAAAGTGAAACAAAATAAAAAGGAATATGAGGTAGAAAGTGCTTCCAAATATTTGTAAGGCGACGATATCATGTCCCGTCTCTGTCGTCGGTTCCTGGCGCCTTTTTCCTACGACGTGCGTGACAAGCGCAAGCTAAGTAGAGCAAGCCTAGTCAGATCAGACAGAGGAAACAGAAGACACACGACACCATTGAAGAGAGATTCAGAAGCTCGTTAAGCCCCCAGGCGTTCGAAAATATCAGAGAAGGATTCGTTTCTCGTGAATTCAACGTTTTGAAAAACGTTTGCTAACATAGTCCTTAAGAGAAGCGTAAGAGTTCTTAAGAATAATCCTGTAATACTTTTATTAGTACGTTGCGCTTCTTGTGTCTCGACTGTACGTCTCACAAGTCGTTCCAATAATCGTTTTGCAAAAAGAGCTATATGGGACAAATTTCACTGTTAATTTTCCACGCAACGAGCTTTCAAACTGAATATTTTATATTTCAGTTGAAGAAAGGGGAAATGCTCTGAAAAGGAAATTTTTTCATGGTTTGTAAAATCGCAAAACTTCAAGTGTTATGTATATTATTTCAATAGAAATAAAACTTGGCATTCTAAAGCTTTTCTGTAATAATTGGTATGGCTTGGATTTTTAGTGCGAGAAAGAGAATTATACATTTTCGTATAATCGAAAACATTTAGTCTTTTCGTTCTTTCAACAGCGTGTAAACGATGAAAATGGACAGTGAGTGGTCTTAATGGAAGTCAGTCCACGGTTACTTGTTGCGAAGTTCGATAATGCTGCAATTTGTCTGCGATTTGTCTTACAGTTAAGTACGCGATGCTAACACGAGAATCCAAAACGATCTTGCTTCGCAAAATCCTACTTAATCCTACTGGGAGATCTTCGGGACTGTGCAGAGCGGATAATGCACCAGATTAATTCGGGCGACAGTTACGTTCGTTATACGCCGTACGAGTTGCTTGAGAACTATCTTACAAATGTAACGAATTAAATCGTGGTAGCTGCCTTAGTCTGTCTTAACGGATAGGAAATTGCTATTCTTTGTACTTAACGTTTTTCTTAACAAATCGGTTACATCTAGATCTTCACGGTAACGGGACTTTATACGAGATCCTGGGAAGAGCCTGGATATATCCACGTGGTAAATCTGGCTTGTAAAACTGATGAATACGTTTGCATCGATAAGGCTATACATATATAAAAATAACAGTCTTACGGAAAGAGTCGAAATTAAGTTGGCTTTATTTCCTCGTAAGCCACAAATTGCTCCAGCCGCGTCGACGTATTAAATTTGTCTTTTTTGTTCAATTTTCACTCGACAATCTGTATTAAATGAACGTGAAATAAAATGTGCGTTTATCAATCTGCCTCGTGTAGATGATTTTTACGCGATTCTTTTGTGAATTCGATTCTTTGAACAAATAGATTTCACGTGAAATTGTCAAATAAATGTCAAATTAATTTCGACTGCATTCTTGAGCGATGAGTTAATCTTGTGTAACTTACGGCGCAGCATTACATAGAATAACATGATTCGTAAAAAAAAAAAAACTCGTACTATCGTCTATCGCAATCGTTAGTCACGATCAACGTATCCATAACTCATGTATAAGTAACATACACTATTAACACGTACGGAATGTTTACGTGATGTCAGGTAATTAATAAGCACGCAATGTTTTATCCCCGCCTGGATAAGCACTCTAGTACATATGTAGTATTACAAGTACAACCGTCGCAAGTTATAAATACTAGTTTGGCATAAACATCTTGGAGTACACGTTGCCTAATGCCTAAGTGAGGTACTAAGAGCCAAAGCGAAGGGAGAACTCAAAAAGTAATGCTGACGAATTCTTGTTTTGAAGAAGAAAAATATTGTCACGGTTCAAAAAGATCTAACGATAAAAAAAAAGGAAGAAACTTGTATAACATGATCGGCACGTTGCGACGTGTGTTTTTCGTACTGCGATAAAAACTCAAAGACCAGCTCTAATCATATTTTGCAGATAAATTTTTGACAAAACGTATGCTATCACTGCCAAATCACTTCTTGCTTAACAGGTCAGTTCAGTAACTCGATCCTACATGGAACAACATCCTGCTCGCTTGCATAAAGAAAGCACAGATGAGTCCCGCGTCAGATATACAGGCTGATCAATCGAAGATCTCTCTTTCTTTCTCTCTTCCATTCTTCCTCTCTTTCTTTTTCGATGGACCTGTATCGAGGGTGTCTCTCCCATATCGATCTCCACTCGTATCCCGTACGATCGGTCCGATCGCGGAGCGGAGGGAACGTTAGTCTTTTTTCGCTGCCAGCGGGGCGCTAAGACGGGGTTGGTGCTAGGGGGGCGGGATGTGCGGGATCGCGCGCGTTTTGTGATATTCGACGAAGCATGGCCAGCGGCACAAACAGGCATTGCAGGGCCAGCATTTGAAGCGGGTCTGCCTGAGCTTGCCGCGTGACGTTACCATGCCGCGCTGCTTGCAGTGCACGCACACTTTTCCGTGGCCGTTTGCTTTGCTGAGGCTATGCGGCTGACCAGATACGTACGTGAACCCTCCTGGAGAGAAACACAGTGTTGTGGCCAACAACAACAACAACAAGAACAACAAACACAATGCTCGGTCGGGCTGTGTTGTGTCGGGTTAGTCAGTTTTTCTTAACAAGTAATATAGGCGCGGTAGGGGCATGCAGGCAACCATTAGTTATATAGTTATTGGAGGAAAACAATAATAAAGAGACCTCTCCGTACATCATCCACCGGGCAACAATAAACCGTGACGGCATCAGCAGCAACAGCATCAGCAGCAGCACCAATCCCCAGCACCAACCACAACAATCCCACAATCGCAGCAGCGGTAGAGCCGCTAAAAAGCCATGTCTACAGAACGTGTGTCTCATCGGCGACCTGATACACCACCGAACGCCTCTCTCATCGCGTTGTTACACGTGTCGTACGCGCGAGCTACGCCACGTGCTAGATTTCAATGCGCGGGCCTCCACATTGTTCCAACGTCTCTCTCCCTTTCGTGCCTCTCCGGAAGAGAACTCGTACGATGCTTCCTCTTTTTCTCACGACCCCCTGTACGTCGGTCTAGTCGACGAATTTCCTAAATTTGCTCGAGACAGTTCAGCTCGTGAATATTAGTTCTTCTTGGATTAGTACAAGGATATGTGGAGAAATTAAGTCCGCGTGGAGAAACGTGGACGCACGAGGATTAGCGCTTTCGGGTCGTCTCACAGATTTTCTTGAACAATCTTTCAATCTTTTCATAGATCTATCATCAAGATTGTTGTACAATGGTGGAAACAATCGTAAGATAATTTAGATCGCCCTTTCTGTCGATCGAAAGATCTATCTAGTTCCATCGTTCGTCGCAGAAGCTCCCGAGAAAGACTCCTCTCTCTCTCTCTCTCTATCGGCCATCACAGCGGAACCTTCTAGGGTTCAAGAGAGAAATCTCTTTCTCGTGTGGTCGATCACGCTGAAACGAGGATGCTGATTGCCCGTAATAGCTTAGGATGCTCGCGTATCCAGCAGCAGCAGCCTCCCGCGTTTCTCGACGGCGAGCCTCGTCGACCTCCTGCTGCGCAATTCGGGGGAGATCGATACCCCAACGGGGTCCGCTTTTGTCGCGAACAAAAGGACGGCGTCGATCGCCACTATCGCAGGTCTCGTAGTTGTATGCTCGCCTCGCGATAGGATGAATTACTGAGTCGGCTCACTCGTCCAAATGCGAGACGCAAACTTCCACACAAGCACTCGTTCTTGGCGTGTTCGTTTATAATTCTTCCTCAATTTGGGTCGTGACCTCGACAACGCGAATCTCGCGACAATCGCAGGACTGTCGGCGGGACACTCGCGTGTCGACGTTTTTCAAGAACAATTCAGTATCTTGGAGATAAAGGGACAGGCAGTGCCTTGGAAGTAGGAAGCAACTGTGCGTTCGATTACAGGACGTTAGTCCCCCTACTTCCAAGCTGCAATTTGACCTAAAACCGTCGTAATTTATTTCGATCTAGAATTTATCCAACGGCCTCTATCTCTTCGCGAGATAAGGTTCAGTAAACTCAGTTACCTCATAACTTAGATATGGCGGTAGATATTAGAAATTTATCTTCCTTAATCGAGTTCACATTAGTTAACCAATCGTTCCGTATCCAAGACGTCGGAATTACTCGGTTAATATGGCCCGCAGCTTCATGCTCGTAGATAGATTCACAGTCGAGGTTCAGATAAGCGAAAACGAACCACGCGACGAATCGACTTCGTGGCGAAACGCAACGGGTCGCGTTACGCGGAGACGTTAACGACGTTTAACGTGAACGGTGATAACGTTAGCACTTGAAATGAAGGAACAAGCGTTTTAAATGTCATCGTGACTACTAGAAGAACTCATGCTTCTGCTTTAGCGATCGTTGCTGAGATCTTGTATTACCTACCTGCCGAAACACTTATCTCTTTCTTTTTATGTTTTGCATCTTTCTGTTCGTTCTTTCCCCGGACATAAATATTTGCAACCAAAGAATTTCGGGTTGGGTCAAAATACATTCACAATCCCCAAACTCGTGGGATTCTCGTGAGGAAAATATTCCGGACCTGTCGATAGCCTTCTGAAATCCGTCAGTTTTTTTTATTTAGTTTTCGTTCGATTTTTATTTGTATATGTCACTAATCGACACCTCGTGTAAAACATTTCAATAAACTGAGACAGAATAATAGTGCACGAAGGTAACTAATTCTCTCATTCGCTTTATACATTTACATCATTATACTAATAAGACGTTAAGCGAAATTCCAATATTTATGACATTTTCCAAATTTAGATGACAACTCGATATCAAACTATATAAGTTTCGTTTTGATCACTTTCGTAAGATTCATTTTCCATCGAGAAATTTACTTTCTTCCGCGCGAATATGCGCCCAACAAGCGAGGCCAATAAATACAAACGAAAATAATCCGATAACGTCTGCTCACCTCGACACAACTTTGCGTGCGACTATTGACGCAATCTTATCCTATCATGCCATATCTTTAAACTTGGATTTCCCGTTTCAGTCTATTATCGCAATATCGATCTGTTCAGAACCCTATTTTCCCAATAGCACATTAATATCAAAAAACATCAGAGAACGTCTCAGGGGGAATGACGGATTCCGGAGGAGTATCGATTCCATCCTGATCGCTGTATTTCCCATACGCACCCCATACGTTCACTATGTGGAGTTTTGCATCGTACAAGGAGGGAAAGAATTGATTTTAAGTTACGAAATATTAAGGAAAGATTTGCACGCGCATGCCACTGTCACCAGAGCACCACCACCACCTGACTACTTCAGAATTAGTTCGTATTTGCACGAAAGTGTATATCTCGTAACAGAGAGTAACGATACGATTCTGCAAGTCTCAATCTCGACATTTAATCGATCCTGATCCGAATACAGCGATCGTTATGATCGCGGGAAGCTGATTCGGAAGGCACTCGAACGAAATTCGCAGTTATGGATCCGAGATAATACATTTTCATAAAATATCATACATACATATAATTATTAACTTATTCTTTTAAGATTGCGTTAAAATTAATCTTGGATTACCTTCAACTAGAGATATCATTGTACACTTATAAGTCTGTAATTTGGGCTGCCGATTAAAAGTAAATAAATTTGGAGTTATTCTCGTCGAATCGTGAAGCATAACATGTTTTGTCTGGAAATAATCGTTTCTCGAAATAATTGTATTTAGGATAATTGGAATATATGATTATATTTCGTTACGAAATATATTACTGTGTTATTAAAAAGAGTCTTGTACAAATTATAGTATATTCCATTCGATCGTCATTGATAAAATTTTTCAAAATAAGCTTCGCCAAAACTTGCAGCAAATATTAATTCTACAAATTTGACTCGCAGCGTTTTGTTTCTAACGTTTAGAAATTCGTCTTAAATAGCCGTATTTAACGATTAACGTTACATGCAAATAAACCGTGGTGTGTATGTAATGGGATTCGCGCTGTACACACGAATTAGATATCTTTACGAAGAAGTTGCCTTGAACCAGTATCGAAAGGTATTTCTTATTTTAGTATATACACAGAAAAATATGCTTACAGTTAGTGCGCATAAGGAATATAGTGGTGGCTTTGATCAAGTTATTAAAAACAGGAATGTTGATGATTGTCGGCACACATACAGCACTTGGCAATGCTTGCTAGTATCTACTGTTCAACCTACACCCGAGTGCCTGTACCATACATTTACATCCAAAACACCATGCACTCTGTACATTAAAGGTAAATCTCGATATGATCGGTGGAAATAAGAGAGTAGTCTTCCCTGTTATACAAAGCAGGGAACGTATCACACATACGTTTATCGTTAATGTTGAGAAATTTGCTTACAATAAGGTTGCAAACCTGATTCCATTTAATAATACAAGAGTAAAAGGAAACAATAATTGACAGAGTATTGCAAAAACTAACAAAATTTCAATAGCAATATATACATAATACAGGATAAAATATAACACCACTTTTTTTCAATTGCAAAAAGCGTTATCGATTCTTTATCATCTTTAAATATTTTGTCGTGAAAGAACCAGGTCCACATAAAGGAAAGATGACTAAGACCTGAGATATCGTCTTGAAATACTCGTCGTTGTAAAGTAATAATAAATGTTTTCCATTGTAAATCTTATACATTATTGGCTTTGGATTTTTATATAAATATAAAACCTAGTCTCTTCTTCTAATTATCATTTGTGTGCGTGTATAAGTAATGCAAAGCTGCATAGCTACCAAACCATCGTACAGTTTGATGTGAAAAATCAATCAACTAACTACCCCTCAAAACTTAAACAGATCACAAGATCGCAATAGGAAGGAATCCCGTCTTCCTTCTTATTGCAATCAAAATTAACTGTTACCAAACCTTAATCCATGAAATCAGACAATTTCCATAATACTGACGCTTCATGTATCAAGGTATTTATACTAGTGTTCTGGTTTTGTACCCACAATACATGCAATTAATCCATCACCACTGAAGTTAGAATGCAGTTTCGTGTATCACAGAGCAGTTTATCATTGAAGTTGATGTATAAAATTCTCTTATATAGCAAAGTCCATTATATTAAAATCAGGTACATATAGATGCATATCTTCAAATATCAAAAATATCAAAATTGCAAACTTACAACTAATAAGTATGTGGATCATGTGGATACAAAACTTTCAAGTTTGTCGTATTGCCACTATTGTCATGTAAATATTGCTTGTGAATGATTTCATGAATAATAAATGGATAGCAAATTTAAAGAAAAACAAGAACTTGGCGTTCTCATATATTAATCTGTAACTGGTGAGTTAATAATTTGTTTTAAAAGGTTATAACTTTAAATAAATCTATGAATAGCTATTAATTCGTTGAATTTATGGCAGTCCCATGTTGTATTTACATTGCAATGGCAGAACGACAGACTATATCATATAATTTATATATATATAATAAAAAGAAGACGTGGACAATCACTTACCCTGTACTGCATCCTGTGTTGCCCTCTCTCCCGAAGTACTTGGTTTAGATAGCAGGTGTCCTAACAGACAAAAAAAATCATCAGACTGCGTGAAAAACTCATGTCCAACAATTGATCAAGATAAACGAGATAAAGGACGTTTCAGCGAGTTCTGGAAATTGTCGCGTACAAAGGACACCTACCGACATCTGACTGATGTTTGCCGTCCAAACCGTCCGATGTCGACTGACTCGAGTAAAACGTTTGACTGATGTCGGGCTTGTGTTCGTGATCAGGCGTGGTCGACGACGTATCGTCTATGGTGATTTTATTCAGCGTGTTGTCGCCTATACTCTGATCTTCGTAACTACAACTGCTACCATCCTGCTCCAGGTATTCCGGCATCTCCAGCTTCAGGTTCGGCATGAGGGGAATTATTTCGACCGGATCGGAGCCCAGCCCCGTCTGACTCTCCGACGTCTTCCCGTCGCAATCCTTCGCGTTGATCCCCGCCGAGTTCTTCTCCGCGTTCGCGTTCGTACTTTCTCGAATTTTTCTCCTCTTGTTTGGCGGCACTTCGGGTTGCAATTCAACGGCATGGTATGGCATCGGAGACGACGGGGACTTATTCCTCTTGTTATCCCCCGTGGATTTACCGGAGGTGTTCTGCAGTTGAACCTCAGGCTCGTTGGGAATTTCTATGTCATCCTAAAAAGTAATATGATATATAAATAAGAGGCTACTGCTTAGCCTGGTATTAGTCAGTTGCTTGTCAAAGATCCAGGATCGATTTCCGGATTTATCGCTCCACGTGTACGATACTAGAGAATACTTTTGATTGGAAAAAATATTCTACAAAAAAAAAAAAAAACAAATAAAATATCCGAAACATAAACTCAATCCCAAGCAAACTGGGGATGAGCAAATCTACAGTACTGCGTCGCTCCTTGCGAGACAGAAATCTCGAAATAACGAAAACGCTAAGTAAACTTAAAATAAAGCAAGTCCGGTTCTCAGCTTATTCCTTATCTAATTCCTTTTCCATTGAAATTATAATTATAACAAAATCAGAGATGGCTCTTCAAGCAGCATCACAAAGTAAAAAATATATATAATGGCGATTGGATCATAATACAATCCGACCACAAGAATTAACAGCTCAAGCTCCGGAAAACAAATTACGAGAACCGCCTCTGAGGGGACTTGTTTCGGGTTGTCATGTATCTACACGCAAAGAAAAGATTAGCCAAAAGAGCTAAAATTCAACAGTAACAGCTAAAATGTGTCTATGAAATAGGGACAGCTAATGTTGTTGCTGCCAAACCTCAATTTATTAGCCCTTTGAATTTAGATACTGCAGGGAAAAACATTAGCTGCTAGAAACAAATAATATTTATAAGCTGTATATACAGAGGCGCAGAAACATACGTCGAACAGCATTATAGGACGAAAAGAACGATACCATGCCGTTGTATTGTACCACACGCGAAGTAATGGTACGCTGATACATATGGCAACGTCTCGAAAACAATTGCGAATCGCATGTCGGGATCGCGCGCGTAATAATGGCTGCGTTCAGCAGAAAAAGCTGCTTTGCAACTGTTGTAAAATTCGTGAGTCTGATTGGCGTATTCTCTTAATCTTGAATGAATTTAAGAGCATACGCCAATCAGATTAATGAATTTTGCAATAGTTGCAAAGCAGCTTTTCTGCTGAACGTAGCCATTATTTCGAAGTAGCTGCTACTTTCTTAGCTGCTCGTGCTAAGTGCGCTATTCTTTCCAACTAATAAAGTTATATCTCGCAGTGATTGAATTTTATCTATAACCACCAACTTTTAGCAATGGCAACCAAACACTTAGCCTTTTAACTAATTTCAAAGCAGCTACTGCAATTTAGCTGATATTACTAAGTCATTTCTTTGCGTGTACTATTCTCCAAGTGAAGGACCTGCCACAGACAGGTGCCTTCTTTTTCACTAATAACACGGGGTCGTCACCAAGGAAGAAACTTGACTCGGTGCACCCAAACGTCTCTACAAACGTCTATTAAATTGCACAATCCCTCAGTCATTTTATACGTCAGCAACTTACCTCTACTAGACTGTCATCCTTCCCGCCGTCCGTAAGGCCCTGCACCGCCAAAAGCTCCGCCGTTGTGAGAAAACTCGCTAGCTGCTCTTGAACGACGTTCACCTCGCCTTGGTACATAAAATCGACCAAGGCGGCCAAGTCGTCGAATTTTACATTACGGAATATTACGACGGGATGCTGGCACGGATTTTCCTGCGGCACAACAACAACTGTTACGAAGGGACGTTTCCGTGTTTAAGTGCGTGCGCAATGTGTCGCGCCAAAATCAAGAAACACGGCAGCGTCTCGCACCACGTACAAGCGCAGCGAGTACCGCGACCGTGTATCTTTGCACGAGAATGCGAGTCGAGAGGCCCTCAGATTGCATTTACCTTAAATAAATCTCTAAAGTATGTACTACATGCTGACAGAAGCATCTTATGCGCCCTGATCCTCTTGCCCTCGCAGCTCAGGGTGACGTCCACGAGATCCTCGTCCGTTCTTAACGTGTCAAAAGCACAAGTGATGTGTTTCAAATAATTGTTCCATCTGAGTGAGAACTGTTGGCTGGAACCCATTCTGCTTTTCTGAAAGTAAGAAGAAAGGAATAAAGTTGTTAGCTGGAGGTCGGTGTTAATAACGCGCGATTTTATTTAAAAGATATGTAAACAAGATTAAGACAATAATAATCAACAATGCGCGTATCCGCGTGTGCAACACAATTATCTCCACTCTACGCTTGATCATTGACGCGTTTACCCGAGTACTTCGCAGAAATGCTCGTGAGTCAAATGTATGCGCGTTACTATTAAATTTTGTCGCTCATTCGTTGTCAAAAAAAGCGTAACACGAGCCAACGGATATCGCTGCGCGCGAGGCAAGAGACACGGACGAGCGTCAACACGAATCGCGCGACGGTGCCCGAAAGGTTATTCGGAGCCCCAAAGCTACCCGACGAGAAACCTACCTTGACCGTCTCTCCTCGAGGGGGAGTGCAAGACGAGCGAATCGAGAGAAATCCCACGGGGGAAGGGCGGCAGCCGCGCGCGCGCGCGCGGGGCGAGGAGTACCAGGACAGTCCCGCGGTCGCGGGACCGCGCGTATCGCCAGCGGATCGAAGCGGCGATGTAGGAGGCGGGCACGGCTCCGGGGGTCGCGTTATCCGCGCGAACTCGGCCGCGCGGCTCGGCTCCGGCGCGGGGAAGCCTAAACCGTAAACAGTGCGAGCGGCCGGGCTGACCACGCTCTCATCGCACTCGCGGAGGCAACGCCGTCGGGAACCGTCGTCGCTGGCGCGCCGCACACTCGCACTCTCTCGCGTTCCCCGCTCCTTTTTCCTCCGCTTTTTTTCTCTCTTTCCTCTCCACCGTCCGTCGCTCGCTCGCTCCCTCTCTCTCTCTCTCTCTCGGTCTCCCTCCCTGTCTCTCACTCGCGGCGATCCCGTGCGATCTCAGGCAGCGTGCCGCGTATCGTCACGCGAGTGCATCGCGCCCCCGTGCGCTCGGAGAAGCCCGTCCCGCGACGAATCCGCGTCGTGTTTCCTTCACAACAAGCCACACTTCGCAGGCGAGTGACAGCTGGCGGCCATTTTCAGTACGGGGATACGCGCACGGGATGCGCGAGGAAGCCCGACCACCCTCCTTCCCGTGCCCCCCTCCACGCTCGCGTCGCGCGCGCCATTCGCGCGGGCAGGCGCGCGAGGCGCGCGCTCATTGGACCGTTGCGCGGCAACGTTCACGGCGCTGCCTCGGCGCGCCAATTTTTAAATTGGTCCTCCGCGCTCTTTCGAAGTCGCTCGAGTAGGGGCCAGTTTCACAAACGTTGGTTAACTGTTAACCAGAGTTCAGTCAACGCCCTATCTTTTTCTATCTTGTTCTCTAAGAAGAGACAGAGGATCAGTTAACCTTCGGTTAGCAGTTAACCGACGTTTGTGAAACTGGCCCTAGGTCGGTTGGGGAAGCGCGATTGCGACCAACCCGGAAGGAACTTGTTTACCACAACTGTTTCCGTTCTCCCAATATTGGATTCAAGTGCATTCCTTTTATCTGAATTTGTTTCTGGGGTTTCTCGATTCTTGAATTTATTCGAAGGAGAAACGTATGCGAAAATTCTCCCTGTTGAAAATACCCGATTAAAACCGATTGAAAATTTTGAATCCGCATGAATCTGGATTCTTGATGCGGAAAATACCGATTGACGCGGATAGGGTTAAATTTGAATCGTGTTTAATCAGGAATTTCCAGATAGATTTTGATCCGCGTCTATCGGTTTCAACCCGTGATAAAAGTTCACCGATTGGAACCGATTGGCGCGGATTCAAGTCAATCCGGCAAAGTTGTATTAAAAACAATAGACAATTCAGATTCAAATTCGCCGATTGGAACCGATTGGCGCGGATGCAAGTCAGTCCGGCAAAGTTGTATTAAAAACGATTGACAGATTTTGTCAGAACATCCGATAAAAACTGATTGTTACTGCTTCAATTCTATCTGGAATAACCGGATTGAATCAGATTGCGGATTGAATCCAATTGATCTTGCATTTCCACCAATCTGGTGCCCGATTGGCCCGATTAATATCGAATTGAAACCGATTAATTTTTATAGAAATCAATGCGATATCTATCGGTTTGAATCGGGTATTTTCAGCAGGGCTGCTCTTACAGAAAAGTTGCAAGTTGATTGGCTACTCGCATGGCTTTAACCAATAGACTTTCAACTTTTCTGTCAGAGCAGAGGTTTCGTATACGTTTCTTCTTCGGATAAATTCAAGAATCGGGCCCCTCGTATTGTTCTTCTAAAGAAGACAGGTGCCATATAAATAACAAGTCCGCCGGAGATCCGGCGTTTCAGACGAGGATTGCCACGTGTAAAGATAATTAAGTACGAAAGCGTGATGTAAGCGCTTCGATGAGAAAATATTCAGTACGAATTCCGTTAGAAATATAATCGTGCTGTATAGAGCCGAAGAAAACACGATTGCTTATTAATTTTTTTTATTAATATTTTAACGCGAATAGCAGGGGTTTCAGTACAAATTGTATCTGCGGAACTGTGTGCGACGCGCGAGAAACCTTCCGGATAAAATTAGGATGTGTATTTTACGACACTCTTCAATTTTCTAAAATCAGCGTGGCGCATAAATCAGGCTTTAATTCTCGAAATTTTAGAGAATCTAAGATTCAATTTCAACTGTTATTCTCGAAATTTTAGATGACTGAAAATTCACTTCGAACGTTTGGAGATCTTAAAGTTAGAGAATCTCCAATTTTTCTAAAATTTAGAAAATAAACAATGTTTATCTCTGCCGACGTAGATTAACTGTAATCTCGATTCAATTTATCTTTTACCTTCTTCTAATGCTTGATAGAAGGAATTAATCTTACATCGATAAAAATAGATGTATTACGAGGCATGTCCAGAAAGTAAGAGTACTGATTTTCCCACGGGCATAGGGAATTGTTGTTGACAAAGTTGATCACACTGCGTTGTAGCGGGGAAGCCCTCCCGATTCGAACGAAACGTGGAATAGCTCAGTACGATGAAAACTGCGGCCGTAGTAACTTGACGCGCAATCAGAGATCGATTTTTTCACAAGCGCGTCAGTCAAAATCGATGGTCTTCCGCTCTGATCATCATCGTGAACACTCGTTCTGCCATTCTTAAATTCATGACACCACTTAAATACATTCGCACGGTTCATACCTCCTTCGCCATAAACAGTTTTAATCTCCTCGAATATCTCAAACGGCGCTTTTCCCTTTGCGAGTAGAAAACGAATCACGGCCAGTGATGTCAGATTGGTCGCGTTTTTAGCGCATACGCGTCGATTCGAGGCTCACTGAAGTACCTACTACGGACAAATAGGTGTATCGCTATAAGTCGCCCGTGAGAAACTTTCTTAAAGAAAATGAAAAAGAAATTTTCTTACTTTTCGACATGTATAATAAAATTATAAAACTCATTTTTTAATAGCACGATTCAGTAAATAAAAGAAAATTCCCAAAAGTAGACCTCTATTTCACCCGGTTACATAGGTGTTAACTCGTGCCTCGTATAAAGTATCGCAGCAAGTCGCCCCGCGTTCGTTTGTATCGCTTTGAGGCCCCTCCTTTATCTGGCTCGATGCTCGCTATAATTACATGAGGATGCAATAACACGCGTAAATAAACGACAATAGTTTTGAAGAAACAGACGCGTTTCAGCGAGACAAGGGCGAGACGGTAAGCTACCGTTTACGCCGCTCCCTTGCGAGCTTCGTACCTTCTGATACTCCGAGTTTTCAACTCCCACACGCGCCTTCGAGTTATTTCAATTGTTAAAGGCGCGACCGAGTTCATTTTAAGTCGCGTACGAATATTTAGTAGAATAATTTGCGCAATTTTTCGAGAAAGTGTAGGTACCTCGGTTAACATAGGTAACATTTCTTATTGTCTTGTACTTGAAATTAACAATTACTCAAGCGTAAATGGACGATGGAATTCAGACAGGTGAGGAGACTCGTTCGCACCGTTCGTTCTTTTTTTCTATCGTGTCACAATTTGTATATTTATATATTTATGGTGACAAGTTATCTACACATGACGATGCATTCTTATGCAGCTTATTATAAAACGTGTTTGTCGACAACAGGACGCTCATATTTCCCGGTTTCCTAAACGCGCTGGAATTACGAGAGACCCGTTTAAAGTTCCCAAAGTGTGTGCAATGCATTATCAACGTATACCATAACGAACAATTTGTAACATGCAGTCCGGCGAACAATGAGCGAAGAGAAAAGCGTTTAACGTTTGCTATCCGCGGATAATTACCTTCAACGCTAGGGTCGCCGGTGTCGCATTTTTGCGCGATACGACAATTCACACTTTCGGAATCGAGGTGTCCGCCCGCACCTCTTTTCTTTTTGTCTTTAGAACGAAACGCGCGTATATAAAACCCGTGGTGGAAAAACACGTTACTTACATATAGTTTGCACCCGAAAGAATTTCAGGGATCCGATGGATGGGAGTATCGAATCGCTCTCCATAATCTTTCGCCGCGCGACGAGACTTCCACAAGACACGTCGACTCCGACGGAGTCGCGCGCAAAATGCAACAGACAAGAGGTGTGCCGTGTTCCTTGTTTCGACGTAATATAATTTAATTCCGTAACAAATTCGAAATACAAATCGAAGATGGGAAAGAAAAGGGCAGAAGGCGTGAGGGCGCAGCCTACTTTTTTGCTATTTGCCCGTCCACAAATTCGAGATAACTCGAGCCGACTTTCAGAAACGCGACTCCGGTGCCGATGCCAGCTACCGTACAGCAGACCGGGCTTGGCGGCACTATGGAACGTATCACCGCCCACAGTAAGACTGATCCCAGGCTCAGTAATACCGCGCCGGTAGCGCTGAAAAGTAAATACGATAAGAATAGCAGATAATTCAGCCCTGTTCGAGAGCAAATACATACATGGAAAATGCATACGTGTTCTAACTGCGCCTAAATTCGCATAGAAAGACATCAGCGATTTCTAGCGTGCAGTCGTGGTCAGAAAAGTTTGTCCGACGTATGAAAAATTTTGGAAATACAGTCTATCGTGCGAGAAATTGTAGCTTTTGCTCACGGATATGTGCAGTGACACATCGTTAGAGCGAAGGAACGATATGTACGAATGTCTAAGCAACGATCATAGACATATAAAAGATAGACTGCTTATGAGGCAGTGGAACCCTAGGTGGGGGCATCCTTCTGAGGGAAAAAGGACAACATGAATTTATTTGGGTATCTGTCTTCCTCTAGTGGACGTGATCTGAAGGCGATCACGTGATCATGCCCACGTGATCACGTACACTAGAAGAAGATAGATACCCAAATAAATTGGTGTTGTCCTTTTCCCTCAGGAGGACATCCCCCACTACCTCATAAGCAGTCTATCTTTTATATGTCTATGGCAACGATACATACGAATATTCCAAAAACTTATTGTAAAACGTCAGACCTTTCTGACCACGACCGTACACCATGATACAAGAATACCAGGTGTAACATTACCGTGGATGCGCACTCGTGACCAATCAGAAATTTGCTCCAGATCTTCAAACTACAAAGCATCGCGGTTGAATGCAACAAGAACCACTGAACAATTTGTCCCAAAAATTGGTTACACGCGCAAGGTTACACCCGAGGGGGAAAACGCTGACCAAAATCTTGTATGTACACAAATGCCCACTAGATACTACTTAATCTTATTTATCTTATCTTATTTTATCTTTATGATGCCCCAGCAAGGACTAATGCCCAAAAATGCCTAGTAATGCCCAGTAATGCTGGAAATTTGTATACCACAATAGCTGCTTTCCTTTTACACTCAAGTGATACTGAGTCACTCAGTTATGCGAGTATTTTATACTCAGATATGACGTCAGTAAAGTGAGTCTATTAAACTCACTAAAGCACACAGTCTTGATCGTGTGCAAAAACTCAGTTAAATCTGGTTGAATCTCACTTCTCAAGAATCGAAAGGAACATGCATTCAACTGAGTTATGACGTCGCAAGTGAGATTTATCTGAGTTTTCATGTAAAAGGAAAGCAACTAATGTCCTCAGCTCATTAATAATTCGTTCCATTTCCCTAGCAAATTTATATAGGACACGTTACACATGTATACACGTGTTGCCGATGTAAAGTCTCACCTGTACAGAATTCTCACAGACTGCGGCGCGGACTTCATGTGTTCACGTGTATAGATGTACGATCCGGTGCCAACCAGAGTGCCAGCCAGTAAAAAATTCGTAATGTCCCTCTTCGGAAATATTCTGAAAGGAAAAGCAAACGGCGCGATCGAAGGTATCTTTATTACATCGCGTTACATTGTCTGACGTAAGACGCGTCCACGGAACGCTCATCGGTCGCGACACCCATAAATCGGAGTTACGTAACGAAAGAGCGAAAAAGAGAAGAGAGCCGCTGTCGCGCCGCACTCGCGGACGCGTTTAAGTCAAACGGCAAGCCGGGCGCTTACTTGACGACGAGGCTCGGGTTCATGACGTTGACGGACATCGCGGTGTACGAGGCGGCGCCGAATGCCGGCGCGTAGAACTTGGCGAGGTTGCACCGCGTGACCGGTCGCAGGCCGAGCTTCTTGACGATCGTCGAGCAGCAACCGTTGCCGTTGCCGCCGCTAGCGGCATCGCCACCGCCGTTTCCCGGAGCGGACATCTTTCCTCTCGTCGTGTTGCGACGCGTCTTCTCGTGCCGCGAGTCGCCGGAAGATTCCTTTCCGCGGAGCAGCGATCACTCGCACGCCAAGTGTCGTCTTCTCGAGACTTTGGTCGGTAACCTTTACGCGACACACACACACACGCACGCGCGCGCGCGTGCGTGAGCAACATGGCGGCCGGCGGCTCGAGCGACGCCAGCGGCGCAGTACGGCAAATTGGCACGGTGGTCGGTGCGCACGCGTGCAGACGGCTGGCTTGCCGTTTGTCGGTACGGTAGGTGTTCGCTGTTGCCCGCGGAGTTCGCGAGAGGTTTGCGTCGCGCGACGCTTGTCGGCGACTCGATATATGTTTTCGCGGTGTGAACTGAAATCGACGGGAGATATCGTCAAGAAAGAAAATCAAAGAAAATTGAAGCGAGTGGCTGCGAGGACGCTCATGTATTCTCGGTTTCCGTACTCCTAAATCCATCCGAGACTCTCGATTCAAGAACATTCCCTTTTACTTGCGCGTTTGTTTCTGGCCGCATTGTTTTTCAAACGAAGGTAGGTGCTGTATAAGTAAGAAGAGGAAGGCTGATGGCAGAGAGAAACGTAAGTCGTGAAAGGCTATTGTATCCGACTTACGTTTCTCTCTGCCTTGCCCTACATCCCAGTGAGAAATGATTCGTCGAAACGATGTCGAATCGATATCGACATTGTCAAATTCAACGTCAATTCGAAGTCAATTTGACGGTGTCGATGTCGATTCGGCATCGTTTCGACATCGACCGACGAGTCATTTCTCGCCGGGGTCTACGACTGAAGCCCGTATCAGACTACGGATTGGGATTGGGATTAGATTGAAATTTGACCAATCAGAGTAAAGCCCGTATCAGACTACGGATTGAGATTGGGATTAGATTGAAATTTGACCAATCAGAGTAAAAGTTACTGAACTTAAGATTAGTAAACTTTACTGTGATTGGTTAAATTTCAATCTAATCCCAATCCCAATCCGTAGTCTGATACGAGCTTAAAAGTTACTGAATGTGAGATTAGTAAATTTTACTGTGATTGGTTAAATTTCAATCTAATCCCAATCCCAATCCGTAGTCTGATACGGGCTTGAAGCGTTTACGGATTGTTCTCTGCCATCAGCCGAAGAAGAAGAAGAAGAGTGACTGTGATCTACCGGTTTATATTGTACATAAGTATTAGACGTGTCGGGAAAAATAGTATGAAGAGACCGAATTTATTGATAAGATGCGCTAAATAACCTAACGGTCGAGTAGCGGTCCAATTATTTCTCGCTGGTTCATTTTCGTTGCTCGGCAGCGGGGAAAAATGGAGGGAACGACAAACGGTGTTGGTCAAATTGGAATTTGATCGAGCACTGAGAAAAATTTCCATCGAACAAACCAATTAAATAGTGTTTCCGATGGTTAACTTTTCCGATTATGTTTCCCGATTAAATTTATCCGATGAAACGCAGTTACCGGTGAAATTTGATCGAGAAACCGATCATGCTTTTCATCGGATATACAATTTAATTGGATATATCCGTTTGTTATTGTGTAACTGGATTATCCGATTATATTTAATCGGACATTTTTCTCAGTGAAGATATCTCGACTCCGCCGATTCACTTGCTTACACGTGTTTTATTGCGGCTCACTACTGTTCCGTATATTACGTATAAAAATTCAGGTTGGTATACAATGGTTGTACATCGTTCTCCGAGTATCAGAAAACGGGGAAACCCCCAGGATTATCGAGAGGATGTTGGCGCGACTACTCGCGGGTCTCCCGCGCGTCTCCCTTTTCCTCGCAAGTGTCTGTACGTGCGTCGTCCGACGGCTCGTGGAAACGTTTGACCGAGATCCTATTGATCCTTCGGCACTGCGAAATCCAGCGATCCCATTTTTGTGCGAGACCCGTCGTCTCTGTTCTCCCCCGTTGTCGGTGAGAGGGAAAACGCGACCCCTGCTCACTGTTTCTGCAGGAGCTTCTTCTCGGAGGATCCGATCCTCAAGCATTTGACCGTGAGAGCGACTATCATGATGACGGCCCCGACGAAGGACACGATGCCGAAGACTGCGAGCACCGCGAACCAGCTCTTGAACGCGCCGATTCTGCTGTCGCAGTTGTAGTCGCCGGTGCCGTTGAGATCGAGGGCCGACAGGTTGACCGGCCTCAGGGAGATCGATTTGTATTTGCGCCTCGCGGCCGTCGTGTTGCGCTCCTTCCTGACGAATCGGTAGGATATGGCATAAGTGAATCCCTGCCCATCGCGGGACCCCTTGGCGCTGTAGTACTGGATCAATAATTCGTTTCCGCTAGACGTCAAAGGTACTTGAATGTTGTTGATATCCCAGTGAGACGCGTCGCAGTAGGACCACATCAGGAAGCTGTCATTTACCTACAAATCGTCGTCGATTATCAGAGCGCGATCATTGTCCCGCGAGCGAACGCGACAATTCCGCGAATTACAAAAGGAGAAAGAAAGAAAGTTGAGACCTCACCTCGCGGATGTCCGAAGATCGTCGAAATCTTTCGTTGATCTTTCGGACTTGGAAGTTCGCAAAATTTTTTTTAATTAAAATAAAAATCAGTCATTAAGGGGATCCTAAAGCCGTCTGTTTTATCGACATTCTTTGTTGGAAGTAAAATTGTTGCTTTTTCGTAAAAGTCTTAAATCGACTGGCTATAAATTTCTCGGGCCGAGTAGAACTTGGAATTAAAAATGCCGAAAATTGACGTTTTCAATTCCGTCTCCTATCTTATTCGACACTGATCGAGTTTGCCAGCGGCTTTAGGATCACCTTAAAATTCATTCGCGCAAACACGCGTTCGTTTAACCGTGCAAATACGCAAGATAAAGAAAGCGATTGTAACGCCGAGATGAATCTCGGGACGAGTCCACGTCGATTCGCGTGTTCCGAGGAAGGGCATTGTGAGGAAGGGCCGATTGAAGCCCGCGCTTACCTGCGCTCCATTATAAACGGTGATCTCGTTGCCCGGACAGGAACTCAGGGTGAAATTTTGCCTCCCTGTTCCCGGCTTCTCGTGCTCGGGCTCGTTTCTGATGATCTTTATATGGACCGAGACCCTCTCCGGGACCCTACCGAGGAACCTGTAGGTGCACACGGTGTCGGGGGGATACCAGCTCCGCGGGGACCTGACACTCTCCCTGCCGTGGCGCGGCCGGCCGGTGTTCCTGTAAACGAACTCGCATCTCGCGCGCCTCACCTCCCGCGAGACGCGCTCCTCGTGCAGGGTGACTTGAAAGCCGTCGTGGGCAACGGTGCCGTCCTCGCGCGCGACAAATTCTAGGATGACATTTTTCCCGCGCGAGTAAATGCGCGGCACCCGACCGCTACCGCAGAACCTGGACATCTCCAGGATCCGCCCGTTGACGTTCTCCAGAAGCGCGAGATAGTCACCGCCGCCGTCACACGTGTTCCCCAACGATCGATTCTCCCTGAGGTATTTGGGTTCCGCTGCCTTGATGGATTGCACGGGATTACGTAATATATCGATTTAGGTGGACAAACAGACCGGATACGGAAATACATTCCTTGTCGCGAGCAAATCTTGCCGTTAAGCGAGATGATGAATCTCGTGCGGTCATCCTCTGAATCTCGTCGTTTTAATGCGACAATGTGCTCTTATCATTTTTACGTGATAAATGTATCGTTCAAAAATAGTAATGGAAAAGAGGAATCTTAATTGCTATCGATCATCATCTTAAATAGTACACGAAGAGAATTTTCTTTTAAAATTTACCCTGAAAATCATATAATCGTACACTGACAAAAAAGTTTTTTAAACTAAGTAAATAGGTTTACTTAAAATTTTTTTTTTACTGAAGTAAATATTTATTCTGTTTAAATAACAAATTTTAAGCAAAGCTAAAGATTTCATGAAATATAGAATACTATTTATTGAATGAATTAATTGTTTTTGTTAAATAAGAAATCCAATTTTCTTCGCTGTGAAAATTATATCTTAGTAAACATTTTATAGAATTAAAATAAAATGTTTTTAATTTAAAATTATCTATATTGTTTGATATTTAATAAATACTTAAATTAAAGCAATGCATATTTTAATTAATTATTTTTTAAATTTAAGTTAATAAGCTATTAGGAATCACCTAATGAATAATTTTCTTAAGTAAAGTAATATTTTTTCGGATTAAGATATCTTTTATCAGTGTGTGACAACGTGGCATTTCGAAGAACTTTGTGAGAGTTTTCAAATTTTACCATACATTTTGCTAGTAAAATATATAGTAAAATTTTAAAAAATTTATAAAGTTCTTCAAAATGAATGACATGTAGTTTTTAAAACGACCTACACTGGCCAATGTTTTTATTTAAAAAAACAACGTTTTGGTTTCAGATTTGGACCCTTTTCAAGTAATTTGCAAACATACATAACTCAGCACTAAACATTTTTTATATATAAAAAAGAAAGTAATTATAACGAAAGTAAACCATAAATCTATACCTGTTCACACAATTGTTAATAATCTCATATCGTTCGTTTGGCCAATATCGTTATACAGGCCCGGGTGTTATGTAATACCCGCATCAACGCTTATTGTGGGATAGAGTGGACTAGACTAAGTCGAAAAGTCCTCTACCATTTTGCAATTTTCGCAAAAGTCAGCGAGTTATTAATTATTAAAAATCGCTGTCTTAGGCCGGTCCACTGCCCAATTCAAACGTGCGGCGAGATCGATCGATCGTTACAACTCTCTGCGCGCCTAGTAACGATCGATCGATCTCGCCGCATGTTTGAATTGGGCAGTGGGCCGGCCTAAAACAGCGATTTTTAATAATTAATAACTCGCTGACTTTTGCGAAAATTGCAAAATGGTAGAGGACTTTTCGACTTAGTCTAATCCACTCTATCCCACAATAAGCGGGTATTACATAACACCCTGTATTAGTAAGCTGTGAAATGTTTGCAGATTACTTGAAAAGAATCCAAATCTGGGACCACGTCGGTTTTTTTTAAATACAAACGTTGGCCAGTGTAGGTCGTTTTAAAAAACTACATATCATTAGTTTTAAACTACTGGCGATATTAAATTTATTTGTGACCCATACAGTACCAAAGCTTTCAGAAACATTTCAGAAACATTGCAACAACGTTTTCTGAAATGTTTCTGAAAGCTTTAGTGCTGTATAGGGAGTTCTTCAAAATGCTATGTTGTCCCATGATTACATGATTTTCAAGATAAATTTTAAGAGAAAATTCTCTCTGTGTAATTATTAACAAATTAGCAAAACAAAAGATGCGCCTTTCCTTGATCTTAAACTATACATACCGTCGCGCTACCGATTATCTCGCTCGGCCGTTCAGGATCGCCATTGAAATATCCATTCGGGACGACCCCTCGATGGTTCTTCCTCGTTACCTTCGAACGCATTGATTTTATGCGAAGCTCCGACTCGTCTGTGTCGAACTTAGGCGGCGGCTCTTTGTGACGATGCTGCTTCCCCCCGTGCCGTAACATCGCCTTTTTCTCGTAGTGCCTGAGCCTCGTTAATTGTCCATTCGTTTCCGCGGTGCGTCTCGGCGCGGGAATACGGCTGCCCTGCTCGTTTCTCGACCGATCGTCCCCGATAATAGATTCGTCCGCCTCAAAGTGATCTCGACCCCACGCGACCGACGATCCGCCCCTTTCGCCGGAGTCGAAGGAGTCCTCGCAATTCTCCATCCGACAGCTCTCCTGTTCGGTGTAGTTCATCAGGTCGAAAAGGTCCTCCGGCTGACCGCCTATCCTGAAGCGGCCGGCGTGCGACTCCAACGATACCCTGCATCTGAGAATTACGAATCGACCGAATTCGGCATTCAGTATTCACCGCGATCGCGCAATGTCGAGTAAATTTTACAACTCTGAAATTGAGAGAATTCGATCTCGCCGGACGCTTATTCACGAAAAGTGTACAGCTTCCAAATTAGCTCGACAAGTTTCACCAGAACGTCCGAACGACCGTTCGATATTTGACGTGGAATTAGCGATGACGCGTAAGAAAGCAGAATTTGCAGCTGGCTTGTTATCTTGGCGAGCCGTTCGTTCGAAATTTCGGCGAACTCGAGCTTAACTCAAAGTAGTCGATCGCGCGCACCTAATCCCACGTGGATAGACGCTGGGGTAGCCCGGCGAGGTCAGCCTGCAGGACCTGTGCTCGTTGCGAACGGTGCATTCCACGGGACACGTCGGCGACGCGGACGCGGAGTAGCCGCGATGACGCTCGACCGCCAGGCGGATCGGCAGGATGGAGAATTGGGCGGAAAAGATGACCGGATGCGCCGAGGCGAACTGCTCGTCTGACGACAGGGTGATGGTCAGGTCGGGACCGCGTCGTAAAAATAGCCTGCGGGATCGCAAACGAACGAGGCTTTAGTCTAACGTGATCACCCCCCGAGTCAGGACAGGGGGATAAAATACCTCGTGGCGTTTCCGGTCACGTGGCCGCAATATCGACCTGTTGTTTCGTCCTCGAGATCGTCGGCGCTATCTGAGAATTGAAAATACGCCCCTTCGCAGCGGGCCTCCTTCAGGAAGCCCACCTGCAACCTCCTGACTTTCACTTCGATCACCTATAACAAGTCCACGTATCATGAATTTAACTCTAACTTTTACTCGACCCAGGGGTAAACCGCTGAGAGCATTGTGGTGTACAGATTTGCGGCATTACTGGGCATTACTAGGCATTTACTAGGCATTTTTGGGCATTAGGCCTTGCTGGGGCATTATAAAGATAAAACAAGATAAATATAAGATAACATAAGATAATGAGATAAAATAATGCCCTGCACTGGGCATTGGTGTACAAGATTTTGGTCAGCGATTCCCCCCTCGGTTTTACCCCTCGTACTCGATTAATGTACTTGATCATTAATTGCCCTTTTTTAAGTAAATAATTCGTTAAAGATAACGATTGCAAGTAACCTGCGGATCCTTGAGCGGTGCTCTGATTCGCACGATACATCGACCCATTCGTCCCGTCCAGCGTATCCAGCCAACTGAATTTCTGATAGTACGATTGCACCCTATTGTAAACGGGAAAAATGTCATCATTCAAACGAAAAAAATAACACGTGCAGATATACCTTGTATTTACAACAAAACGAGCGCAGGTGCGTAATAAAAAAAATATTGTAAAAATCTCCGAAAATACCTACGTATTCCAAAACGCAGAACGCGTCGATTAAATAATTGTTATACTTCTCACCTCCCGCTGTTTTACAAAAGATACGCGCGTATAAATACACGTACAATATACGAAATACATATAATAGAAAATGTTTGAGTAAGATTTTCGACAAGATAAAATTTAGACGCTACGCGTTCGACTATTCTGATTTATATTTCGATTGATATTATTTCCCATTTCTTCGGCCCGTCCGCGAGATTTCTTGGAGGAGTTTCTCTCGAGATTTTCCTCGGAATCGATTTCGCCAGGCGAATTATTTCGCAGGAAAGGACGGGAAACGCGGTTGTCGAAATGCCGCCGCTGGCACTCGTCGATGAAAACGCGATCTTATTTATATAACGACCCTCAACCCTTCACCGGACTAATGAAATTACTCAGAGTTTACCGGCTAATTAATTGCCATTGATGTAAGCAATCTCGCTGAACTGAGACGCTGGTTTGCCGATATCGTGTTTCGTCCCGTGTACTTCTGCTTCTCGACTCAGCTATATTTGTCATCTTAATTATATCATGCGTGCACGCGTGCGTGTATGTACGTACGTACGTACACACGAGTGAAACGTCCGTGTCGGTGCGATGCGACTGTTGGACTAATTAATTAATGCAGTTCGATAACATTCCCGTGAATACCTTTCAGAAATTATGAGTGCTTGATTAAACCTCAATATAACGTTGCTGGGATTTAATCTTAAATGTTAGAAAAATATTAATTTACCGCAAGTGAACGCAAACAAGATGAAACGTAGCGTTACGTCTTGTTCGCATGTAATTAAATTTTATATATTTTTCTTCCCCTTCTCCTTTTGTACTTTGCAGCGACTCGCGGAACGTATTGTACCCCTATTATTTCTTAAGAAGAAGCACATATTCAACGCCTTTCATTGACGCTAGTGGTACACGATCGCTGCGGGCCATCAGTATCACACAGACGCGTGACAATGCATACGATTAATTACATCAAGTATCCTCGGGCGGTGCGCTTCTGCGCGTAACGATTTTCTCGTTACAAGGGACATGAATAGTCATCAACTAGCGACTCTCTTAACGCATCGAATACAGGGAAAACATGTCGGGCATCTCGAGACGGGCGTTTTCAGTTTGTCATTGCCGCAAATACGACGGCCACGACGTGTAATTCCGAAATATTGCAATCGCGATGTCAGTTTTATAGAACTCGGAGGACGAAACACGTTTAATCCGGTGCTCGCATTCATCAGCGATTTGAACGGTGGCGTTAAATACGTTGTCCCTCGATCTAGGCGAATGTTATTCCATTACAAAGGTGATCAACGTTCTTTCTCGATGGAGTTTCGCCCCTCGTACTTCATTAAGCTACCCAATCTCATTCCCGCCGAAGCTTCTATCGGAATTGCAGTTTCTCCTCAATCGAATTATTCGCGTGTCGCTCGTGCTCACATTCGGCGCAAACAATATATTGCACATAAATTATTTAAAAAGAGACATCTATTACAAAAGTCTTTGTTTACTTGTTCAATGGAAAGCCATAATTACGCCGATCTACGATATCGATAATGGCCGATAACAATGTCTCGTTCGCGGCACTAATTAGCGAACAAACTTATCAGCGTCGACGAACCTCTGATCTCCGCGGAAGCCCACGAAGGATCATTGAGCGACAGGATCAGCAGCGAGAGCAGGTACAACGCAGTTTCCGATCTCATCTTCGCCGCGGTGTATTATGGCACAGCACGATTTGCCCTGCTTCACGTCCTCCTCTCTATGCCTCCTCGCCTTCCGGTTTTACTCATTTTCCGCTCTTCTCATCGCGGAGGCTCACCCTTCATAAAAGCGGCCAACTCATCCGTGAGGTACGCTTATCTGCGAAATGAAAAACGTCGACGTCGAAAACTTATCTCGCGATCATCTCGACGGTCATTAACTCATTAGTTATCCTCGGATATTAGACATTTGTAGTATAATAATATAAAATGGATACGAATTTAACGTTAAAGACATCGGCCGATACCGAAGAGACTTGAGAGTTTCGCGAAATTGATTTGATCCTCCTCCTTTTTTAATTCGCCCGCTCATTCGAGATTCCCTCGACGTGTCTCCTCTTACGGGAGGAGACGAACGGCGTAAAAATAAAAGACGGGATAAAGTTGAAGGATGGTGGATAAGCGGAGAGTAGGAACGACGGGATATACATGTAAGCCTTGTAACTTTGGAAGACGGCGCGACGAAAAATCTCAAAGTTGTTTGAGCCGTCTCGGGGAGAGGAAGAGAGAGCGAGCGAGAGAGACAGGTCACGGCCAGTGATCCCTTCCGAAGAAATAGCGTCAGTCTTTAAGAACTTTCCCAGATCCTTCTCTCTTTTTCTCCCCCGGGTGGATACCTAGCGCGGCGGTCAAACTACCCGTGGGGAAAAAAAACAAAGGATAATCAGGCCTTTTTATCCTGGAGTCGCGCAAGTTCCAAGTCCCCCGACTATCTTCTTCTTCGAGAGGGAAAATCACGCGCGCTCATAATCGGTTCTCGTCGCTATAAGTCAGAATGTCGAACAATCAGAGAGGACTGCACAAAATGAGAAACGACAGCGCAACAAGTTACTCATTCTAACACATTTGCAGCAATAAGAAACATAAAATAACGTAAACATAAGATTGCTTTTCGGATTGTACTTCTCGATCGGTTAAAATTAAATATTGGAATCTTCCTTTGTTAACCAGATGTTACTCACGTTTACCCTTGCGGTAATCAAAATACTGTTGCCAAAAAAAAAGAGGGAAAGGAATTACACCATGGAGTTCGAAAACCTGCGAACCACGATGGCAGTGACTTACGAAAATTGCACTAAGCAATTGCACAAAGCAAAGGTACTAAGCAAATTCTCTTTCTTTTGGTTGGGATACTCTGCTTGGTGCACCGGATAACCCGGAGAAGTATTCTTAGAGATGACTTTTATAGTTTTGCTTTCCGGAGCTTGCGAGAAGGTACTCATCATTGCGAGCTGTCAATCACACGGAGAAAAGTTTCTTTTAGAATTTACCCTGAAAATCATGTAATCGTGGAACAACATGACATTTCAAGGTCCTTTATGAAAATTTTTTGCAATTTTACCATACATTCCTTTAAGAAAAAGAACTAATTGGCAGCATCAATAACTGATGATATTGAATCAGTAACTTGTAGCGTTTTCACCCATACAGCACAGCAGGGTTTCAGCAACATTGTAACAATAATTCATCGCAAGATTGCAACATTGCCTAAACGCTGCGAAATGTTGCTGCAACACTGTTGCAATCTTGCAGCAACGGTAAAATGTCCGCCTTCAGAAATATTACAATGTAATATTACACAACATAGCAATATAATATATGTACAATATATGCAATAATACTTTGTGTATATTTATATTAATACACTC
>NW_011967110.1:0-8347 GCF_000949405.1 Vollenhovia emeryi | reverse complement strand
TCTCTCTCTCTCTCTCTCTCTCTCTCTCTCTCTCTCTCTCTCTCTCTCTCTCTCTCTCTGTCTTTTTTTGCACGCTTTGCAACGTGATCCGCCGACGCTCTTTAATTTCCTGTGACACGCTCTCGATAATTAAATAAGTAAGCTCTCGTTAAGCGGATCTATTTTCCCCAAAGTTTGCATTATTTGATGACGGCGCGTCGCAATTGCATCAAGTTTTAATAGCAAATACTCCGAGGAATCTGTGGAATCCATTAAGCAATTTAATTCTACATCAAAAGGTTTAAACTTTAATTGCCGTTGCAATTACGCTCGTGATACGTCGAAAAAGATTTTACGCGCGTGTTATTATGAATAGCTCGAGTAATAAAAATAGTAGCGAGGCGCATTTTGCATGCGGGCGTAAAGAAGCAGGCGAGAGCGATATATACAGGCGTAACTTGGAATCACCGCAAGTATGTACCCGAATTTTTATATAATATGTACATTATTATTTAAATTTACGTATATTCGTGGCTACGTGCATGAACGAGTGTACAAGTATGAATACTTACGTACTTAAAATTACCAAGTTGCCTACGATGTTCCCTGTGCCTTTCTCGTCGGCGAGTGCCACGTGCTCCAAATCGAAATACAGAGCGAGAACATATCGCGTATCGAACGAATTGAAACTCTGACCGCGGTCACTTGGTAGATTTGCGAGATGTAAAATAGCAATTAGGAACTCTTGGCGACGAGATCCAATCAGTATTCGATAGCTGCGAAGATTACGTAGGGAAGTAAATCCGGTTGTCGTCGTTATTACCGGCGTCACGTGCTCCGTACCGTACCGCGCGACACCCGAATACCCTCTGTCGCGGTGGAAAAGCTTTTTCCACGAACGCTTCCAGTGCGACACGTAGCGCTTTTTATCGGGGGCCAGGCACACGTGTCACGCGAGATTATTGGCCTTTGTGCGCGGGCTGACAAATGGTCCACCGCATATGGCGCGTCGCGCACGACTGAGACCAGATTTCGGTCCAGCAGCATCTCCCTCTCATCCGCGCCATTCTCCCCGGCCACCCCCGCCGCGCGCTGCTCCCGATGCATCACGCAGAATCCACGCATCCCTTCGACATTGTTAACGAGAACCTCTCGCAATAATATATTTTCTCTCCTGCGCGACACGGGTCAGTTTAGATTCCACAAACGTTGTCGGAAGACAAGATTCTGAAAGATGAATAACAATTGTTTAACGCACTCGCACACTTAATTCTAGTTTGTTATACGAGATTATATCACGTTATTATTTTTGCCACCCATCGATTACAACAGCTCCGATTCTGTGTTACAAAGTATATATAGCTTCGTGCGAGTTGATTCGCAAATTAAATGGGACATAAATTGATAAATCTCGCGACTGATCTCGTCTCGGATTTCCCTAACGGACAGACGACAGGAAGGATATACGAATATAACCGGCAACCAAACTTGAATGAAACTTTCTAGGAGATTGCTCCCGCGGGACTCGTGACGGAGGCTAATACGCTTTAAGAATATCACAAACGGAAATGGTGAAAGGGGCAATCTCGAAAGGTGCCATTTAATTCGAGGAAAATCTCTGCGCTTTCGCCAAGCATAGAAAAAATTCATGCCTGCAATTTGAGAGCTCGCTTTAATTTGATCCTAAATACGCGATCCATTTCTTAATCTCCACTTATGCCTTTCGAAAATGGAAATGAATATACGGAAGTTAATAGGAGAACTGAAAAAGAAATTGGAGGATTTCAAGGGCTGATTTTCAAGACCGGAGAGATCGGGAAGATGCGAAGAGGTCGGGAGATTAGAAAGTCTCATTGAAGTTTGCCGCAATTTCACAAAACGCGCGTTGTTAAAGATCATGCTTAAGATCGATCATTTTAATCCGGTTACTGTCATTATCTTCATTTCGGACGTGATTGCCATCGATTACTATTTCTAGTTCGGTTAGTACCAATTCGAGTCGGATAATGAACGGTCCAAAATAAACTCAAATCAAACCAAGTCGACGGCGATTCGATCGCGGCTGCTCGGGAGGAGGCATTCTGCTGGAAAAAGAACCTAAGACGTGTGAAGGGACCGTCGAACTTTTCACGAACTCAAAACTTGGGATCTTCTCTCCCTCTGAGCCCTCTCGCCCGCCTGATCCCGCTTGCTCATCCCGCTCACGTACGCGAGGGTGGTTGTTTTGGCGATGAGGGTAGCCGGGATTCGCCCGGGCGGTGCTCTCGGCAAAATACGAGATCCGAATTATTGGGACGCTCCACCGAAACCACCGCGATTTCCAAGTGCGACACGTATGAAGTCGATATATCGTCGCGGGCGATATATGCCACGAGCGTCCTTCCTCTCAAACGGGTTGTCATGAGGGGGTAAAAAAAAACAAGCTCGTTAAGAGCAGATGAGAAAGCGTGGTATTAAACGGATGGAAAAAAAACTATTTTATTGCCACATAAACTAATTTCGTAATGATTATCCTGTACGCAATAAGAATTGCAATTATTACTTGATTATCGAGAATTATTAGGCTGTTACCTTTGACAGGCTTTCTATCAGTTTTAAATAGGTGGAGGAATTTATATTTCATTTTTTCTTCTTTCCGATGATATTTTGAAAACAATAAGAAATTTAAAGTAAATATTCTTTAAGAAAATGTTATTTACGACTTCCTTAAATAAACTTTTATTCCCCTACAGCACACAAATATTGAATCAACATCTCAGAAACGTTCCATTGCAACATTGCAACATTGCATCAATGTTACGAAATGTAGATTTAACGTTGAAAAGATATTGCAAAAACGTCTAATGCCCACTGAATTGTAATGTTTTGTAAACATTACAATTTGACATTCAGGAAACATTGTTAAATTATATTGAGTTAACACTGTTTTAACGTTGCAGCAATATAAAGAATTAATGTACAAATATTAATCTAGATTCAACGTAGAAAAGACATTTATACTTCAACATTCGACATTGCAACGTTTTAGCAATATTATTTTAACTTTCTCGGCTGTATGGGATTTCGTTTTTGGCTAAAACGACACGTTTCGTACGATTCTACGCCTCTTTCTATTGCTGCGGAGAGAGAGAGAGGTGGCTTTGCCGAACACTCGTCGTCGAGTGACCGTCATTATTGGCAGGAAATCTCGTATATCGAGCCGACAACAGAAGCGGCTTGTACCCGTCGCTAGGTACAAAGAGCACGCGGGGGATCCGCGAGACACCCCACAAAATTCCAACTGCAATAAATTATATTCGAGGCACGTGCCAGTCGTAGGGGTGAGCGTCGTGTGTGCTGTACCAAATGGCACTTTCATTGCACTTGCCCCACGGTCTTTGCATCTTGCCGAGTTTCGTCACCCCCAATTTATAGCTCCTCTTCATCTTTCTTATTCTTTTTTGGGGGGGGGGGGGGAGGAGCCACTCGAGTGGAGACACGTATCACACATTTATTACGCATTACGTTTATTTATAGAATATTTTGAACGCGAAGATTGGAGAGAAATTGCGGGCAACCTGGATATTCGAGGGGGTAGCAATCATAAAGAGGGGAGACTCGAGGCTTTGTTTTATTTTCGGCACTTGGCTTTTTTTATGTCATTTCTGCTCGATGATTCGCAACGAAGATACTTTATCTTTAGACCGTAGCCACCGATAGCATCATTATTTTCCAAAATAATTCGCCGTGATGCGCGAACAACGCGCGTGGGAAAAAGGGGATGGACCATTAAGCTACGCAAGATACATCATTTTTCATACTTTAACGTAGCGTATACGGGTGCGTGAATAAACCAACGTGAGACTCGCCTGGGCGCGAGCGAGCAGCGATAAATGACACTGCCGGTGAACAAATGATAATTACGACGAAACCATGTTTTGAAATTTAGTCGTGTAATTTTTGTGCGCCTAGCACAGAAACTGAAAAAAAAACAAACCGCGTAACGTGAATATTTTTATCTTTATTAAAGAAAGATATTTAATAATCCTATCCAAGCTCAGTCTTCTCAATAAGTTTAATTTAAAACGCAGATTTAGCTGGGATTTAAGTCACGTAAAATTTGTTACAATTCTTTCTATTTTTCTTCATAACTTTGCATCGTTGAACCGTAGATCTTGAAATACTTGCATTCGCGAATCTCTCTTTAAATTTTTCAAATTTGCGCCTTTTAGAATTCTTCTCTACATTTTTTTAGAGATACTCCATATTTTTACGCCCCCGTAGTTTCTAGTATTCTACATGCTCGAATCTACTAACCCATAAATCGTTATTTGTGACGGATTTATGGACCCCGAGCCGCAGGATATATGGATCTCGTCTATAACCGACTGACTTGTCGTTCAAGATCGCGAAACATTCGTCGTTAACTTATTACCGGGTGGAAATAATGCGCGAAGTTGTAGAAGCGTCGTTATTGCCAGACATTGCGGCGAGACGTTAGTTTCGTGTCTCATCGTGCGGTTGACGTTTAATTCAAAATCTTGTGTTACCCTTCCCTGGCCATGACTCGAGCTTATTCACGCCTTTAGCCGCAATGCCCGCGCTCTCATAAATCTCGGAAAACTTGCCGGTGGCTACGGGCTAACCACCCACCAATTAGCATCTCGAATTCGAGGGTACGAGCGAAAGTTTCCGATTTCCCTATTGTCGCAGCGGCGATACCAGGGTGTCTCTTAGACCCTGATCTTAATAACAGATTCTTTGAGGAGGTCGAAGTCGATTTTCCTTGAACAAAATCCTCTTTCTTAAGCAAAACGAAATTATTTGCGACTGTTTTATAATATTCACATCCAAATTCTTCAGAAACCCTTATTTCTCCGTCTCAAATCTTCGATATTGAATCTCTCGATTATTAAACTTCAAATTAAATCACAGGAAGAGATTTTAAAGTTAAATTAAAGTTTTACAACTTGAATTTAACTATTTATATTTTAATAACTTAAACCGAAGAATTTTTAAAGACACTGTTTCTCTGTATATAAACTTGCCATTTCGACAAATTCCGCATTGAATACAGAGAAGCACTGTCTCCAAATAGTTGGAAGGTGCCAGCAATCGAAACGCCCAACAACTCGTAACGAATGTCCAGAGGGTGAGTGGCAAATGGTTGGCTACAAAACAGTGAGAGCTCCCTATGGGCTCGTCCTCGACAACGGTCGTCTGCAAAAACATTAATCACAAGTCGCTCGGTGTTTGCGCTGTCTATTTCAAAGCTTGTCCTACGCACTTTGTCATCGATAGATCGTCGACAAACATTTTCGAGCTTATAACGGTTCAGATTTTAATCGGAGGCCGATAGAATAGAGGTAGAATGTACGAACAGCTAAACATCGATCGTTTCTTTTGTGTTTTAAAAATTTGATGTATTGTAAAATACATCACGAAATGAAAAGATATAAAACGTGGTAACTAACGTGTTATTTTTAATTCATTTATGTATAACGTTAATTGCATATTAATATTTATATAATCAGCGTGAATGTGGATGAATGCAGGAGAGGGCGAGCGAGTAAGTTAGAAGGTATAAATAGGAGAAATAGAGAATAGAGAAGGATAAGAGTAGCAATGCAAAAAGAGATATAGAAAAAGAGCAAGACTAGGGAGAACGTAGGAAGGAAGATGAAAGGAAAGTAAGGAAAGAGCGGGCTAGGAAAGGAAAGGGACGGGGATAATCGCAACAGTAGGTATTTTGACTAAAAAGAGATAGGGAGGGAGAAAGGAGAATAAGAAGAAGGAATTAGAGGAATGAAGCCCACTGGGAGAGGAAGGGGGAGGTACAATATATGTAGGAGCGAAGGATGATAAGAGGAAAGAGATAGGGACGGAGGTGGGTAGAGAAGAGAAACTGTACTGTACGAAGAGACAGGAGAATGAAAGAAGTAAGAAGAAGATCATGAAGACAAAGGAGTAGGGAGTAGAATAGGAATAGGATAGGTAAAGTTGAATAGAGTGAGAGTAGGTTTAAATACTGCAATTGAGAAAGAAGAGGCGCATGTAGAAGTTAGGGATAGAACGCGGTGTAGGTATGGAGGAATGAATGAGAGGATGAATGAGGTAAGGATATAACTGTAAACCATGGCAAGCCCCACTTCTTGGCATGTAAGCTGAAGTGTAATAAAGATTGTATTTGTATTGTATTATTTAATGAATACTTTATTTTTCTTTTGTTCTTAATTATAAATTGGAATTTAAAAATAATATATACAATATTATACATATTTTTTAATAAATAAATAACTACATATTATACAATAATTTTATACAATATTATTGTATGATACGTAAGTATTGTATAATATAAATTGTGATATATAAAATGCAAAATTGTTATGTAAGAAAAAATCGCAATTTTTTGTTTTAAGTAAAATAATACCCGCATTTTCTTTTTACCATTCTCGACAAAGTTACTATTATGCATTAATTTATTGTGATTTTATGTTTACAGAGTAATAAACTCTTTCTCGCGAGTGCTTCTTGACTCACATGTCACTATATGAGAAACCGATAAAACGTCTCCTGAGCCATCTAGTAGGAAGTGATGAAATCTAAATATCAAGATTCATAATGATTGTAACCATGTTTACCATGGGGACGTAATTCTGATCCTATTTTTTTCCTAACAGGAAAAATCTTCAAGATCGCCAGCAATAATTAACATCAAATTTGATTGACCGTTTAAGCATCGCAATGCTTAAACATAAAAATTGCCAGATACGGTCAACCAAACTTGATGTTACTATTTTCTTTCCATTCGTTAGATATTAATTAGAAATATTTAAGTAATTATACATTTAACGAACATACATATTAAATAAAAATGTCTATGTATCTCTAGGAATTTAGTGATTTTAGCGATGACTGTTTCGGCACAGACAGATTTGATACTTTCTTCGAAAAGTCTTGATATACCTCCTTTCTCTTCTCCTCTCGTACTGCACTTATTCGATAACATTTATCATATCGAACCAAATATATTTGTATCAAACATAATCACATTATCCCTGTACATAAAAATTTTTGGCATTTGTACAATTTACAAAATCTTCTAACACATTTTATATTAGGTATCTGTAATCCTTTTATTTTTTACCAAAGTTTGAAAGTCTAATATTTGTTTCTTTAATCTCCTGAGTTTCTGTCGCAAGGTTCTTAGAAGCACTTTTTGCCGCATGATCTTTTTGATCGCCACTTCCCAGTAAATTTTAGCTTGCACCGACGATGTGGAAATCTCCTCCCATCGGACATCGTATAAATACTTCTTGCGTTTCTTCTCTGGATCGCTTGGACCTGCTTGAGCGAGCGATATACTATAAAAAGTTAATTATTTCATTAGCATTTTCCGTTTCCTTTTACAAATACTAAAGCATATTTTAAGTACATCTTACTTTTCGGACAGTTTGTCATCTCTTTTAACTTCTATACGTGATTCTATAACATTTAAAGCTTCGTTCTCAGGAGCTCTCTCGCTAGATTCAACTACAGTGTTCGTTGACTGGTTTTCCTTAATGATCGCGCTTTGATTGTTCGAAACAGTGTTCTCCTCGTTTAAATAAAGGGACGGTATCGCATCGTGTTTCAAATAGCGTTTGCTTCCAACTAAACTGTACTTAAAGTCGTTTTCCTTAAAGTGGCGCGAACATATTTGGGACGATCCAGTGATCTTTTTCTCCGTGCCAATTGCGAGCGACCATCTCTTCAGTAAATCGTCCGACTTTGGAAACCTTAAATGAATTGCGAAATGAATAAAAACACGGTGTTTATTGTATAAAAATACTTACCCGAAAAGCGATACATCCGACAGCAAAACGTCTTTGCTCATGCGGTGATTACAGCAGATGCATGTACGTGTCATTGTACAACAAAAAAAGTATTACTATAAAATTGCGAAGGGGAAAAAGGTCGAATGTCAAAGATTTAATTCAGTACTAAACTAATATAACCTAAACTTAACCTAACCTAACTCTCGTTTGTTTTGCGATAGAGCTGGCAAAAATTATCCTTTGTGTACGTCCCTTCCAGAATATTAAATCCCTTATTCGGATCGTCAAAGTTCTAGGCTTGTATCAAAATCAAAACTTACGCGGTTGTTTTTGTTTACAAATTAGTAGACTGAGAGTGCAAACCATGGACGTAATAAATATCTGGACAGAGCGCAATACTGCGGGGTTGAAGTACAAAGGGTGAGAGGAATGAAATGTCTATTGACACGGATGAGGCATGTAAGATGGCGGCGACGGATAATTTCACGGAGATATAGTCTATTTAAAGTTAAAACGAAGGAACCTTTATTTCTCACAATTTACATATATATTTGTTATATATATGGGTC
>NW_011967109.1:377251-382758 GCF_000949405.1 Vollenhovia emeryi | reverse complement strand
TCTCTCTTTTTCCTGGCCACTGTCATTCCAGCCACACGTCATTATTAGAAAATAGTTAGATAATGTGCGCAATTTAACTCGTCTAGTGACCCAGATCATCTTTATCATCATCAGTTGTAAATAGCTCTTATTTTGTGTTATATGAATAAACACAATGTTGTAAACCTAAGTATGCAGTGTCGCTGAACCTAATCCTCGAATCCGGCCACCGGCGAGCTAGTCCGCGAAGAAACGGTTAAGTCGTATTAACTGGTATTAACTTACATTTATTTCCATGATCTGTACCTTAAATATTGAAAGTTATTTTCCATTTTTTTCCACGATTTTCAGAAAGATTCAAGATTTGCAAGTTGGGCTACCTACATCTTGCCTTGTGACCCATGTTTATTTTCCATTGTTTTGAATTGACCCAGAGGCCTATTGATTATTCACTATACAGAGTTGCACGTCACTTTTATTCTAATGTATTTGAAAAAAAAAAACATTTTGTCTTCTCTACAAAAGTGTCTTCTCTACAAAAGTAATGATATCATCAAGTGGCGTCAACTAAAATGAATATTTATACAAACTAGAAACTATATTATTTTTAATATTACAATGTTATATCCAAACAATCGAACATA
Organism: Vollenhovia emeryi; assembly: GCF_000949405.1. Taxonomy (NCBI): domain Eukaryota; kingdom Metazoa; phylum Arthropoda; class Insecta; order Hymenoptera; family Formicidae; genus Vollenhovia; species Vollenhovia emeryi. The sequence continues at coordinate 382,135 of NW_011967109.1, read as the reverse complement.
AATTTTATCGAAAGAAATAAAGAAAATAATATAACGAAACAAATTTATTTATAATATTTATCATTTTATTTTATTTTATTTATTATTTATACAGGGTGAGTCTTTCCATATCCGACAAAATTTTTAAGAAGGTAGAACGGATCGAGATGAACGGAAAAGTCCTGTACCATTTTGCAATTTTCGTAATAGTTAACGAGTAATTAATTATTAAAAATCGTTGTCTTAGGCTGGCCTACCGCCCAATTCGAGCGCGTGGCGAGATGTGCGCATAGCAATATCGATCGCCGGGCGGTCACATCTTGCCACGCGCTCGAATTGGGCGGTAGGCCGGCCTAAGACAACGATTTTTAATAATTAATTATTCGTTAACTATTACGAAAATTGCAAAATGGTACAGGACTTTTTCGTTCATCTCGATCTGTTCTACCTTCTCAAAAATGTCGGATATAGAAAGACTCACCCTGTATAAAACGGTTTTGCTGAATTTAAATTTATGTTAAGTTGACATTCAATTCTAAATTCATTCTACATACATATACATATGTTATAGTAATGGAGGATGAATAAATAAATAAATAAATAATAAAATCGCCATTTAAATATACATATATATATATATAATAGAGTGCAGTGATTCTATACGGGACAGTATCGGTCTAACGTTTCGAAGGTACACACGTAACCATTGATACCTAAGTATCATAAGTAAAATAAAGTAAGTTCATAATTAAGGAATATTCTATATTTTCCATATTTTATACTACTTATATATAGACTACTTGTGAAACTTCTTGTATTTCTTCTACAATGGGTTTGTTGGAAATATACAATTATTGGAATACAGAATTATCGCGTAAGTAATTATATCTTTTTAATTTTAAGCTAGTATAACTTATAGTGTAGAATTCTATGAAAAATTGACAAGAATTTTTAAGAAAATAAAGAAATGTCGTATTAATGGCAGTTTGATATGTTTATACAATTTTCTAATAAAAATAAAATTTGTATTATAATTCGGATATTTACTAAAAATGTATGTGCGTGCATGCGAGCGTGCGTACCGTTTTTATTAACCTTTTATAATACAAATAAAATTCATAAGGTTTTGACGTGAAATCACGAATACGAGGTAATAAAGAATATAAGAGCCAAGACAGCATTATAGTGTCTAGAAGATTTTAATTTTCAAATTTATTGCGAAAAATGTAGTACCAAAGTCAAGGTTTGAACCTGCATCGCCCTCTTATTAGGAGGACGTTTTACCAATTTGACCACAGAGGCATGTGGTAATTTTTATTGCAATAAACAGTCTAAACTTATTTCACGATAATAACTTTAGACTGTTTATTCAGCTCTAAACTAATCCAGGTTTAAACCCTGACAGAGGTACATTTTCTCAATAAATTCAAAAATTAAAATCATTTAAATTTATACACTAACATCCTGTCTTGGCCCTTATATCCTTTATTATTTCGTATTTTATAAGGACAATTTTTTAAGTACCAAAATAGAAGTAGTATCAAAATAGAATTGGTTAAAAGAAATATTTGTTCATTACTAAAACAGTGATCGTTATAATATCGTGTTCAATACTTGAAAGTATTGATAACAAAGTTTTATCGAAAAGAGATCGTGGAGAAAAAATGGTTACACTATTTAAAAGATTATATTTTTGCAGTCCCATCATGTCGTGATTGGTTGTTCATATCCTCGCCGTTTCCACTATTGCTAATAACTGTGGGATATTTGTACTGTGTTCTTTACGCTGGTCCTCGCTACATGAAAAATCGAACGCCATTTAAATTGAGAACCGTTATATTAATTTATGACTTAATTCAAATTCTGGCAAACTTATGGCTTCTAAAACTGCAGTTTGAGGCCGGTTGTTTTGTCTTTTTGACAGAATTAACCGTTAAGAACTGTTGGACACAGTACGCAAGCATCATTGATGCTCCTAAAGTATATTTTCACAGTATAATAATTATCATTAAGCTACAGTATATAAAAACATTGTATTGGTCTTTATGCTGGTCCTCGCTACATGAAAAATCGACCGACATATAAATTGAGAGCCTTTATATTAATTTATGACTTAATTCAAATTCTGACAAACTTATATTATCTAAAAGTGCAGTTTGATGTGGGTCGTTTATTCCTTTTTACAATTATATTCACACATTACATAGTGTAAAGTGGGAAGTACGTTTACATTTTGTAATAATATTATTTCACAGAGAAGCAGAAAATGCCTGGTTAAAGAAATGATACTGATATAGGCATTGAATATATGTATTTCAGTTATAACACAAAGAAACAATTATTATAAATAAAAGTCTATTTATTCGGATATTGTATGTTAAGTTTCTGAAAGAGATAATTGATTTTACAATTAATCAATAGTTTAATTCTTATATTGTTGGCTATCATTTCGGCTATCATATACCCAAGGAAAAATGAAAAGTTAAGATGACGTCAATTTGATGTCATAGTGACCAAAATATGGCATAAATTTGATCAATATGACATCAAATTAATATCATCTTGACTTTTCATTTTCCTTGGTTACATATTTATATAATACATAGAATATTTATTATTTTATCATAACTCCTTTGCACGCACGCACGCACGCACGCACGCACGCACGCACACACACACATTGTTGTATGTGTATACAGGGTGTCAGACTCGTTAGTAGCCAAACTAAAAATTACGGTAGATTGGGTTAAACTGAGAAGAAAAGTCATATACCGTTGTACAAAATTAGCAATAGTTCTCGCGTAATTGATAAAAACGTCTGGCTCAATGAGCGTACAAGGAGCGGAAGGCCGGACCCGGCAGGCATGCAAAATGGTTTATTTGTTTATATCACCTAGGACGCGGTAGCGAGAGGTGGAGTCACGCATCGAGTGACGAGCGACGTTTTTTCTTCTCAGATTAACCCAATATACCGTAATTTTTATTTTGGCTACAAACGAGTCTGACACCCTGTATATATATACATATATATATGTATATATAAAATTTATATTTCAGTGGCATATAACGGGATGGTATGGTGGACTCTTATTGAAAATATTTGATTACATCGAAACGTGCATATTTGTGCTGAGGAAGAAACAAAACCAAGTCTCTGTTTTGCACGTGTATCATCATATATCTAATGTAACATTTATGTGGATTAATATAAAATACATTATGGACGTAAGAGCTTCGTATTTCTTAATAGTCAATTGTATTGTGCATGTAATCATGTACATATACTATTTCATCTCTGCATGGAGTCCGAATCTCCAACGGATGATGTCTCCCATTAAACCATTTATAACTACCCTACAGATGGCAAGTATCAATACAATATTTTATAATTAAATTACTCAGGTGACATTCTCGTCACTTTTAATCTAAAACGTATTTTTCTTCAATATGCACCTACATAGCCCATTACAAGTTTGTAATATTTTGTTTCTAATATCTTTTTATTTGTGACATTTTAGGTACAATTTGTGTGTTTCTTATATATTCTACTGCAGTTCCTCACTTGCGAAGTGCCAAGAGGAGTAGTGTTACTCTTTACTGTAAATATATCTATATTTCTTTATTTATTTTATGATTTTTATAAGAAATCTTATACAGCAAAACAGAAGAGTAATTAACATTGAGAAATAATTTTGTATTACCTGAACAAATAATACTAATTATTGATATATTATTTGATATTGATATTTTATTTCATATATATATATCAAATAAAATATATATGTATGTACATATTATAAAATTTAAATAATAAAATGTAATTAAATCAAATTAAATAAAAACAGTGTATGAACTATAATTACTTCGTCAATCTGTTATGTATTAAAAATGGCGAAATTTGATTATTAGTATCCTACAATGTTAATAATATGGGAAAGGTGGAAGTATCGAGACAAATTAGAATCAAACTCACAGTATAATATGTGAAACGTCTACAGTCTTATCTCCAGGGTTGGGAAGTAACGCGTTACTTGTAACGCCGTTACCGTTACAGTTACTTTTTTTTGGTAATGAACTGGTAACGGCGTTACATTTTTTTTCTTGTAACTGTAACGGTAACGTAGTTACATTTTTTCAATAACGGTAACGAATTTAACAGTTACTTTTATCGTTACTTTTTATATTTTTAACCTATGACAATTTTCGTAAGCAGCGTTTCTTATTGGCGTTGCCATTTTGTACATAAGTCACGTGCACCAATCGACCAATCACGCAAACTCCGTCGTCCAATCTCTATGGGCGGTATTCATATAGTCGGGTCCAGAGATGCAAACTTTTGGGTTCAGAACACCATCAAAGTGTTACACTCGGTACTCTCTCACACAGGCGCAACCGTGTCAGTGTGCTGCGAGAGACTCTATAATGGAGTACCAACTTTTATTAAAAATAAATAAGAAATATCGATAAAATTTAACGCGTTTATATTTTGTGATCCAGATAACCCTATATAATTATTGTATTATTCAGATAATCCTATATTCCTATATTCAGATTATTTAAATAATTCTATATCTTAAATCTAGTTAACTCTTATATACAGGGTGAGTCACAACATTTGTGCCATAGCTCGTGAGAAGGTAGAACGGATCGAGATGAACAGAAAAGTCCTGAACCATTTGCGATTTTCGCAATAGTTAACGAGTAATTAATTATAAAAAATCGTCGTCTTTGCCCTGCCCACTGTCCAATTCGAGCGCGTGGCGAGATGTGACCGCACGGTGATCGATATTGCCAGGCGAGGGATGGGGACGCGAGACGCGGGAGCGGCGACGTAAGCTCGCCGGCAACGGCGCGCTGTCCCCCCCCCCCCGTCTCGCAATATCGATCGCCGTGCGGTCACATCTC
>NW_011967109.1:341748-377159 GCF_000949405.1 Vollenhovia emeryi | reverse complement strand
GGGGACGCGAGACGCGGGAGCGGCGACGTAAGCTCGCCGGCAACGGCGCGCTGTCCCCCCCCCCCCGTCTCGCAATATCGATCGCCGTGCGGTCACATCTCGCCACGCGCTCGAATTGGACAGTGGGCAGGGCAAAGACGACGATTTTTGATAATTAATTACTCGTTAACTATTGCGAAAATTGCAAATGGTTCAGGACTTTTCAGTTCATCTCGATCCGTTCTACCTTCTCACGAGCTCTGGCACAAATGTTGTGACTCACCCTATATATGTGATTTATCATATATTTTAAGAATAATAGTAAGTTTAAAATTATTAAAACTTTTAAATAAATTGAATTTTTGTGGTCTTGCGATTTAAAATATAAAATACTTTATTTCTCTTATTAATATTTTAACAAAAAAAAACATATATAAGTAAATTTTCTATTTAGTCTGATTTCGATTTAGCATTAAAAATATTTTCGCATATGTTAAGGTTAAAAAGACTCCTATTAAATTCTCATTAAATCGCGCGCGTATACTCGGACTCTTATAAATCGCGTCTTACAAAAAGTTGAAACGCGGGTAGATAGGAAAATGGATAGGACTATACAGCGGAATACGGGTAGGTAGGTAGGGACAGGGGTGCGGGTAGGCAGGGACAGGAGGACATAACTTGATAATGTTGGCCAATGTACTGTCAATGTAATAGTAGTATCGTGCAATTATTGACGCGTAACATTGGCGTTACATTAGCATTTATTCTACATTCAATATTACAATTATATTCGACAAGATTTACACACTTATTTGAATAATAAAATTAATGAAAATTAATATCGGAGAAAGTTAAGTTAGCCCTAATCAAATAAAAAGTACGCAAAATTGGTATGGAAAATTTGCGTTTTCTTGTTAAAAAAAAATGCTGGTTAAAATTTTTGTATTAAATGTTTAACACATTCATGTGTTTATTTAACATATTGCTCTTGTGTTAATTGACCTTAAATGTAAAATTATTAAAATAAGTGAAAAGAAATGTTAAAACAACACAATGTGTACTTATTTTTTACTCTTACACAATACATATGTTCAATATTATTAGTAACAAGATTTATCTGTTAGAACTTACAGAATAAAATGTTGATTTTATTCTATAACATAAGTGAGAGTGATTTCGAACCGTCATTGGACTTATTACATCTGTAAAATGTAAAAGTTACATCTTTTATATTCATTTTGTCATTGAAATGTGTTAATTTTGCACAAAATTGATTTCAAATTATTTTGAGACTTGCATTTATTTTGTGTAAAAATATTAACAGAGTATTAGTGCGATCATATAACATATCCATATTATGTTAAATTAACACAAAGATTTGTCTGGACCGTTTGGGACATGTGATATCTGCTAAATTTAACGCAAATTTTTCAACTGTGCAAATAAGAATTAGACGCGAATCTGACGGTCGGGATTCGGTGCGCCTGCATGAACCGCAAACCGACCACCAAAGGTCGACAATTGCCGAGAGAATGCTCCGCGATCATCGGCGCGCGCTGCCACAGTGTACTTTCTTGCAATCGCATGCTTAGGAGAAACGATCTATAAGGACATACTCTGTTACACCACCGAAATTTTCCTAGGCTTGTCTCGATCCCCAAAGTAGATATTAAGAAAATAGGTTTTCAAGAAGAAAGTTTAAACGGAGCTGAAGGCAAAGCTGAATAAAATAAATAACATACAAACTTGCCAAATTTTAGCTAAAAGAAATTGAAATCTTGTGATATATCGCGACAATTCTTCATACTTTGCTGCAAACGCAATTAATTTCTCAGGGATATTAATTGACGATTGTAAAAGTGAGAATAGAGTCGTCTAGAATATAGGACATGTCGTATTATGTCAAATGTGTGCGGTAATAAGCAAGTGTCATCAACGAGAATAGAAAAAGGCTAATGGTATGCAAAATGCAAGATTCCGCATGATTTAAGTGCCTTTAATTATTCTTAAAATTTGAGCGTGTAGTTGTTAACGACGAGTCTCGTTACCGTGTGCATACGCGGCGAAATTATTTCCTCGTTCGATAGCACTCGGGCGACTGCGTTAACGAACGGCGACTTTCCTCATTTAACGAAGACGATGATTACAATTACTCGCTCCCCCAAATTGATTCTTGCGACGAAGATAATTAAGCTTTCGTCCGTGGCCAATATGTCTTTAGGCGTGGCGCAGCGACATCATGAATATGCAGACTGTACCCTTTTTTAAATATTTCCTCTACTCCCCCTATTGAAGTCTTTATCGTTATGGGAAAGAGGCATCGTTATTGGAAGCGAGTGCACTCGAGGGATAACGGAACTTTGTTTTTCCCTTTTTTTTTCCTCGGTAATTTCTGACGGTCCACGGAAGACTGATTTAACCTCAGATTTGCGTATTCTTAGCGAATAAATTTTAAAAGGGGAGCGAAGAAAATTAAAAGTTTCCGAACAAACAAATGCTATTCCTATTAATATTCCTCGAGCTGCAGACTTTAATCTAAAATAATACTTTAGTCACAATTCAACTACTTCGCGCGCATTTCATTCGAAATGTATTCAGGCTTTCGTATAGATTTATTAATATTGCTGAGAATAATTGGAGATGTGAAATTCAGGACGCGTGCGTGAAATTGATATCTACGAAATGCAAATCGGTACAAGACCGGAAATGTATTCTCGACGAATTTCCGCAATTAGAAACTGGAATCTCCCACTGCGGGCGTGTAGCTCTGCGAGCACGCCTCTTTAGCTTCAAAAGCATGACGCTAGACTGACAACTTCGCTGCGTCGTCATCCGCGGGAAGATTGCCTAATGAATCCGCCGTGAGACAATGAAGCGGATCCGGAACGAACCCAGCCCATTGTGCGCGCAGACTATTTCATTACAGGCTGGCTCGTGAGCTTTTTGAGAGACACCGTCGTCTCTCTGATTAATTCACCGGCTGGATCGTACCGGATAGAAGGTGAACGGCTTTTTGAGAAAGCTAAGCGTCTCGCGTGTCGAAAACAGGCCCTCTTGATTACGACTCTTCTCTATATTATTCGCAGAACGTGCTGTACTTCCCTAAGGATACCTTCAGAACGATGCTAAATCGAAGCTTACCGTTTAAAAACTGCACAAATTATAGAATTTATGAAATAAATAAGTCCTCCTCTCAATGAAATATTATAAAACTTACAATATTAATTATTCTAATCAATAATTTTTAATTAATCCAATTGTTCCGACTGTTATCTTATTCTCGCATTAATTTTAATATACGAGGAAAGATATACATATACCTATTAGAAAATATTTCTAAATGAAATTCTATTTGGAATAAATCTCCACATCTTCTAACAAAAAGTATGGGGGAATAATTAAATTTAATTATGAACTAAATTTCAATGCGGATCAGATTTGAACGTTTAACATAAAACTCGGGTTGCACGCAAGATCCTGACAGTCTCGCCGGCGCGTATGACTTGTCTAGGACTTTTCGCGAATCTCTCGAAATTAATGGCTACACCTGGTAGAAGCCTTGGCCTCGGAGTCGCTACGTCACCGGGGCTCACTTCGAGGGCAGGGTCGGGACGGAACACGCGTCCCCGTCTCTCTTTCTCTATACTCGCGCGAGATAAATCACCGCGCCAAACGGGGCGGCGGCCCCGTGCTTTCCCTTTTGTCCCTTGAAACGAGTAAATATTCAGCACGTCTGTGTATAACATTTATGACAAAGTTCGGCGGGCTCTCTATTTATTATTCATGGGCGAGCGGAGGGGCGCTCGCTCGTCGTCTCGGCGGCCCGCTCGTTTTTTTTTTAAGTACGACGGTCGAATTAAAAAAGTTTTCTCTTAATTAATACGGCCGCCCGCGCTGCAGGCTCGCGGTGCGTCCGAGAAGAGTCACGGGCCCGTTCATGTTTGGCTTGCCGAACCTACCGAGGGGGCTTCTCACTCTAAATCGAGATTATCTCCCCCTTCTCGCTCTCGCGGCTAATTTCTACAAAGTTTTGTTTTAATTACATAAGGACGCCGCGAAGTACGCCTAATTACCAAAGCCGGAGGTTCTTTCGCGCGGCTGGAGTTGCGAGCGGTATCAGTCGCGATTAAGGCAGGCTGATTTAGGACGCTTGAACCGACGCGGAAAATGCAAAAATCCACCAAACAGGCGGAACTTCTGTTGGATTTACGCGGCTGTTTGTCTTGCGAGAGCGCAGGGGTAATCTAAAAGTTGCGGTAACCGCGTGCGATGAACGTCGGATAATTTGTAAGTAACTGTGAGAACGATCGTGGCGAACAGCGGTGAGCGTTTCAAATCCGCGCGATGCTCTCATAATAATGCATTTACTCGTTTAGCATCGCTTTCCTCGCATCCCGCTTCTATACTTAAACTTATCCATTACACTTTGCAGCCCGGCTCGCTATTCCAGTTACTTTTCGCCCGGACAAAGGGCTCCATTGTCTATAGAATAAACAGCTTGCTGCGCGAATACGTAAAACGTAAGTTCAAAGACGGGGCGTACGTACATAAAGGAGTTCACGTTCGTGTTTCATGTTTTTAAAACAGCTTAATAAATCTCAGATGCATTACAATAAGTTAATTATGCGTTACTTTATACACAATACTTTATACATTAGCTTATCAGCGTGCAATCGCTGCGGAACGCTCGAGAGAAGAAAAGCGGAAAGAGCGCAGGCATCTGATAGGGAAAAGAAGGAAAGAGTTATGTAATTAAGAGAGTCTAATCTTTGCTTCGAGTTTTTTTAATTCGAATTACTTTGACCATTTTTACCTGTAGGGCACATCGGCGAGTGCTATACGTTGGCGAATGTTGCACGTGTCATCGTGATTTAAACGTAAACAGTTTGTCTAACTGATTTAACTGATAACATTACGGATTAATATTACGGAGTCATCTTCGGAGGGAGAACTCGCATGCCTTTCGTACGTCTTACTGTTAAGCTAACGCCGCACCATGCGCGATTCGTGATTCGCAGTTTATCATTCGTAATTTATTATTTGTCGTCTTGTTCGCGTTAATTTCGACCACTTTTTACTTTTACCTAACATTACAGCACTTATACCATAAGTTCCACAATTACGCGAGTCGAACTTTTGACCCTACGTCGTATCTTTAATTCTATTATACAGGGTGTACTAAAACCACCGGATATCCTTTTAATCGCAGATTCCTTAGAAAATTTCAAGAGGAAAATTCTAATAATAAAATGTCGAGGCTATGATAGTTTTTAAATAATAAGCGATTATATTTCACAAATGACAGGCCTGAGATTTCGCGCGCTCAGGCACGGCGACATGACGAGTGATAAAAGTGTTCCTATGAATGTCGCCCCTTTTTATTCAATTCAAGTCAAAATTTGCAACATTTTGTAACTTCAAAGTGTTGCAGCTGTCAAAGTGGTCGATCAATGTCAGTTGCCATGAAAGTTGTCACTATGCTAAAAAGGACGATATAGGAATACCTTTATCACTTGTGTCGCCGTATCTGAGCGCGCGAAATCTCAGGCCTGTCATTTGTGATATGCAATCGCTTATTATTTAAAAACTATTATAGCCTCAACATTTTTGTATTAGAATTTTTGTCTTGAAAGTTTCTAAAGGATTTATGATTAAAAGGATATCCGGTGGTTTTAGTGCACCCTGTATAGTAGAACCTAAGACAGTAAAAGAGGTCGAACTGCAAGTACAAAATTTACTGCTTTAACACTGACAGTGTCGAAAATTTCTACTTTTGCCAATTTAGCACTAAGATAGGTTCTTTTAAGTAGGAGCTGAAGTAAATTTTTAGAATTAAAGATTCAAGGGAGGAGTAAAAAATATAATGTCAATCAAAGTAGGTTATTGCTGGTCTATGTAGGTGTAAATTAGCCTTTAAAAGTGTCAAAATAGTAGGAAAATTTCGACTTAGTCAAGTTTCCGTTAGTCAAAAACCCAATATTTTCGTCAAAACAGCCGCTCGGCTAGCGAATCACTGCGAATGGCGAATTGCGCGCGGTGAATCGGCCAATTTTTCCTTCACACTGTTAGCGAATATAGCGAATCGCGCATAGTGTGGCGCTAGCTTTAGACGAACCGCGTATCTCGATTATTATCTAGCCGGCCGTAAATCGCGTGGGAGATTCGCACGCTCCGTCTTGGACAGCTTCATCAAGCCCGAAACGCAACGACCGACTGCCAAAGTTCTGATGGAGATGGGGCTTGTTATGCGCGAAGTTCGGACTCCTTTCCCTTGGAAGCCACCCTGCGAAGAGCCCTGCTTTTTTTGTTCCCCCGCGTTAGGACAGTTTATCGTTTCCCTCCCTCGAAAACAGACGTTGCGTTCGTTCGGCTGGCTGTGTAAGCGGCTACTCTCTCTCTCTCCCTCTCTCTCTCTCTCTCTCTCTCTCTCTCTCTCTCTCTCTCTCTCTCTCTCTCTCTCTCTCTCTCTCTCTCTCTCTCTCTCCCCCCCTCCCTTTCCCTCTGTAGAAAAACTTAATAAAAATAACGATATTACGGTTCGCAGGAGGTGGTGGCAGCAAGGGTGGCAATTACCCACCTCAACTGGCTTCTTGCAGCCGGGTAAATACGGGTAACGTCGCTGCTGCGTTGCGACAAGACGCCACTCTGGCTGCCAGAAGATATATCATATATGTAATATTATATACCGGGGACACCCTGGACCTCCTCTGAAGTTTCGAAGCCCCCGCTAGTTTCGTGTAGCGAAATATCGTACACGCCGGGCCATTTACCTTGGACGAACTTGCGCACAACGATAGCATAAGTTATCAAGTATTCGTCGCGAATTCCGCGATCTCTTCTCTGCTAACACCGTTCGCTATTAATACGTTCATGTGCGATACTTAATATATTTTAATACGCAATACTAATGATAACAGTCGGAATCATGGAAATTGTATAAGAAAACTGTTTAAATGACAAGATAAATTTTACTTATTAAGACGAAGGAAGTCTTAACTTCGCTTCAAGTAATGAAAAATAACTATTATAATAAAAATTAATCCAACAACTTTTATCTAACAAAAACCTCCCGAGTCAAAATTTTGATACTATTTTGACACTTTTGAGGATAATTTACACCTACTTAGCTGATACATGTACATCTACATAGACCAGCAGTAACCTACTTTGATGACAGTAAGGTTGATTAATCCGACACAACTGGCTACAGGAAATTTTCCTTTATTTAAAACACGACGTTTCGGCCATGGGCCAAGCAAGCATTTTAGAGAGACATTATATCCGTGTAGCGACATTCCTAACGTATGTTTTAACTTAATTTATTTTAATTTAACATATTTATTTATTTATTTAATTTATGTAGTTCATCTTATTTAATTAATTTTATTATAATTGACGTACACTGTTTTATTGAATACATTCTTTAACATTTTAACTTATTGATATATTTAATCTTATTTAACTTAACGTATATAACAATTCATTAATTTTCCTCTTTATTGCTTCCTCATAGAGAAAGCTTTGTTTTCGTGAAAAAATTTTTTATCCAGTTTTCTTTGAAAACATGTTTAGAATGTTCCAAAACGTCCAAAAATCACATTCAGATAAAATGTCGGTATGTATGTATGTATGTATGTATGTATGTATGTATGTCTGTATGTATCCTTATAAGGTACCTCTAAGTAACTTTTTAAATATGTAAGATGGAAAAAATGTTAAACATGAAAGTTGTACGGTTTTAAGCAATGCATTACATAGTATTTAATTTATTTTTTAATTTATTTATAAGGTATTATCCAGACTTTCTCGTTTCTGTCTAGTGGGCCTAATGGCATTTGACCACATGCTATACGCCGACTTTATGTTGCCATACACTTGAAAAGGGCCAAAACCCATGGCCGAAACGTCGTGTTTTAAATAAAGGAAAATTTCCTATAGCCAGCTGTGTCGGATTAATCAACCTTACTGTTAATTAAGCACTGGCGATCTAATACTTGAAACTCTACTTTGATGACATTACATTTCTTTACTCCTCCCTTGAATCTTTAATTCTAAAAATTTACTTTAGCTCCTACTTAAAAGGACCTACTTTAATGCTAAATTGGCAAAAGTAAAAATTTCCGACACTATCAGGTTTAAAGCAGGAGTAAATTTTGTACTTACAGTTCGACCTCTTCTACTGTCTTAGGTCCTGCTATATAATAGAATTAAAGGTTCAACATAGAGCCCAAAGTTTCGACTGGAGCCGCTTATGCGTGAACATTAATAGGATTAGATTCTGCATTGGAAACGACACTCTTTGATTATTTCAAAACTCACCAAGAATATTAAACATCTCTTAAAATACTACCTTGAGATATAATACACAGTAGATAGACGAGCGGCGGTCGCGAGTTTCTATTTTTCGACGTGAATACAATTTATGACGGCGATAAATCGCGCAATTATAAGATAGGGCTTTGGTACTCGGGGCGAATGCACGACGGAAAAAAAGGAAACAAAGGAAGGGTTCGCGAGAGTGAGGTACGATTAGGAGACAGTGCAGAAATATAACCGTGCCGTGGGCAGATAAAAGCGGCGGGACAGTATTGACTCTAATTATCAGGAAGGTGCTCCCAGAGGGAAGGGGGCTAGGCCATTTAGATTAGAACCGTCCACGTGGAAAACGTGGTTATTACTCACCGGAACAATACGTTTGTTTGTACGAAAAATTAGCCCGTGTTATTCCCCTTTCGTTAGGCCAAGCTGAAATTTTACGAAAACTAACCGCAGAAATTTACAAAGATCATCGATATATCACCTCCGTTAATACAACGATACTGATAAACGCCCGTTACCCGTTACCCTGAGTATAATTTTTATCACTTGACGTGTTATTAAGTAAATAGCGCCATTACGAGTCCGTTACGTATCGCTGGTACCTTCCGATCGCTTTTCGTCATGCGGAAACGAAAAGAACCGGCAAGATCTCCGAGATCGAGAACCGGATGAGAACGAAGGTGAGGGATAATCATCTCGATAATTCTGACACGCACGCGACGTAACAACGTCTCCCCCCCCCCTCTCTCTCTCTTTCTCTCTCTCATATTCGATCATCGGGCGGAAAAGTCATACGCTCGTCGGAACGTCCGGTCGTTCGGTCTGCCGGAAGAAGCGCGAGCGAGCGTATTTCAGAATTACCGTCGCGACAGGATCGACGGTAAATATTTGTGCCATTTCTACGCGAAGGCGTACCCTCCCCCCCCCCCCTCTCGGGCGGCGCGCGTAATTCCGAAATTTATGGGGGATGACCGCGCGCCGAACGAAAGGGTATACGGGCGTACGTCGCGGGATCAAAAGATACCCGGGCTATACGGGTTTTTGACGGGCGGCACAAAAAGGGGGGGACCGTGGAACGACGCGCTTAAGGCGGAGTCGTTACCGCGTAAACGACCTACGCCGAAACGCCGGGGTGGAATCTTTTTGCCCGCTCCGCCTAACGGCATGTGTCGCGCGCGAATGCAAACCGCTTATTAACGCGGCCCGGGAAAAAATCAATTTCCTCGCGGCGCGATGATTTACTCTCTCAAATCGTCCGCTAAATGAGCAGCAGCTAGGACCCTATTTCATCTCGGATTAAAGCTTGTAAATCACGTCGCTGTGCTTCGACCCGCCGTTAATGCGCGATTCATTCTGCACGTGTTTGCATTAGGCAGCCGCTCTTTTTTTACTTTTAAACGTAGCTTCGGTGTGCCAGACGCATCGTTTCGATGCGCGAGAGAAGTTCCAAGAGAAAGAATTTTGATTGAACCGCTTAATTAACTGAAACACGCGTACACTGATGAAAAAATATCTTAATCCAAAAAGATGTTACTTAAGAAAATTATTCATTAGGTGGCTCCTAATAGCTTATTAACTTAAATTTAAAAAATAATAAGCAAATTAAAACGTGCATTTCTTTAATTTTAGTATTTATTAAATATCAAACAGTAGATAATTCTATAAAATGTTTACTAAGATGTAAGTTTCACAGCGAAGAAAATTGGATTTCTTATGTGACAAAACAATGATTTCATTTAATAAATTGTATTCTCTGTCTCATGAAATCTTTATTTGAATGTAGAAAATGTAACGATTTAAATTAATTTACTTAATATAATACAGATTTACGTGAAATTTGATATTTGTATTTAAATAGAATAAATATTTACTTTGGTAAAAAAATAATTTCAAGTAAATCTATTTACTTAGTTTAAAAAATGATTTTGTCAGTGTACGTACTCTCTAACAATCAATCAGTGAATTGTCAGCTGCGATTTTCAGTGGTGTACTAATAGCTGCAAATCAGTGAGTGTCCGCTGGTTGATTTTTAGAGAGTAATCTGTCGTATGGGAAAACAGTTACTGCGACTAACGCGAAAGAATTTCCTTGAGTCAACAATTTTTAAGCAACGGATCTTGCGCGTAACAACGACTTGGCGAGAAACATGAGAAGCTCATTGTTAATCGATAAATAATGACGCGCTTAGAAAATTGTCCAAGTTCATTGTGCAGTCTTATAATTTACAAACTTTCGTCGCGTAACAGGCGCGGCTCGACAGGCCGCTGCACCCGTCTCGCCGTTGTTATCGGGACAATAATCGATTTATCCACCCGCCGGACGGAGGGTCTCTGGTCTGGTACGAAGAGAATACGCCGCGTCTGTGCGAGGTTGTTTTCGCGCTAATTGCTTTCATTTCCAAATTACGTTATGCGCCGAGAGAGCCTAAAAGCGGGCAGTACAGCAGACAGTGACGCCGAAAGTGCGACGGCGTCTAGGCATAGTGGGTGCAAACTTCGTCAATATCACTGTCGAGCATAACGACAGGAAATCGCGAGGATTGCCATCGTCGTGCGCGACAATATTTCAATGTGAACGTTTGATGTGAGCAACGGTGTCGATCTAAATGAATCTTTCCCGACGATTTGCTAATAATAATTCGGGGCAATCGCGGTTAACGGAGGAATAAATTGCAAAGTAAAAATTATCACGGTTGTGCAGCAACGCCTCTCGCGTTTCTCCGCGACTTTACGTGCGAAACATTTTTCGCCTCATCGTCGCGAAATTATTATAACCGACGCAGTCCCCCCCGCCCGATTGTTCCTTTTTTTTCTTCAGCTGCGAAAACGCACCGTCTCGGAAGCAACCTCGCAAATTCCGCTCCACCGGACGCATTCCAGGAGCGACAAGTTTCGCCCCACCGAGCGCCTCCCGGAGCACGACGAGGGGCTCCCCCGGTTCCAATTTTGGAATGGACACGAAATTCCCCGCGGCCTCTTTTATTTACTTGCCGGCTAAAAGCGCACGTGCTCCTTTCCGGAGACTTGGCGGACAAAGAATCGTATTTTTAACCGCTTCTCGTTACTGCACCTTGAGCAGCACCCGGGGCGGCGCGGCGCGGCGCGGCGCGGCGCGGCTCCCGTCGAAATTTCCTCGTTACCCGAGCTTTATGTCGCGGACGTTAAAGAGAAATATGAACGGCTTAAGAGCTCCCGTTAGGTACACGGCCGAAGGAAAATGAGCGCGGGGCGTGCAATACGGCGCGCGCGATTCCGCAACGACGAGCCTCTCTGTCTCGTAACTCGGTGATGCTGGGGCCAGCATCTGTTCGACACTCGGGTAATGACTCGTCCGCAATTTTCTTCGGGCTTAATCATAGCACCGTCGAGCGGCATTCGCGATTCATATCGCGGCCGTTTCGTTTTATCGCTCCGACGTTTCGGGAAACGCATTGAGGCTTTTAACATTTCCTCGTATCGTTTCGGATTGGAAAAAGTGACCTGAAGCAAGGCACACGCGGAATAACGTGCCAGGGAGATTTAAAATTGAACGGAGTCGCGCCAAAACTGGTCCTAATAACGTCGCCCGTAACTACAGGCGGGCGGAAAAAGATGATGAAGGGCCCGAGCAAATATTGTACGTCGGGAATACAGTAAATTGGTTTCAAATCCCACGCGCGCGCGCGCGCGCTTTCAATTGTTGAGCGCGTATTACAAACATTTTTCGGCCCCCTAAAACGGGAAATTTAAAGGCCCGACCGCGGCGGTAATTGTCATGCTCGATGACCCGCGATGGCGCCAATTGCGGATAATTGAATTTCATGATCATACTAGCGCGACTATAAAGCCCCCTGCATTTTCCTGTTTGAACGGTAATCTGTTTTCGTTGAATATTCCGTTCTCGCTAACATTATTCCAATATCGACGCGCTTGCGATATTGATTGCGCGCTTTATGTATTTTTCACGCAAAAATTTGAAATATTAAAATGCTCTCGTTGTGCGAGCAAAAATTACGCGTTCTTAGCGGTGCAATAATATATTAGCAGTTTTTCCATCGAGTATTCTTTTCGCCACTTCCGTATTTAGGAATTAATAAAACGCGTGAAAACATATGATATGAGACGATAATGAAATATGTAAGCGAACAAAGAGATAAAGTTAAATGGTGATCGACCAGTAGAGGAGTATACTTAAAGTCACCAGCGATGAATAAAATAGAAATAACGCATCTTGTTGATCCAACTGGCAATATATTTAGTTAAATGTTACATTTGGTACGACGTTTCGACCCAAGTGTCTTTATCAAGTAACCGAACTGCAAACCAACATGTTGAAAAAATTGTGACATGTTGGTTTGCAGTTCGGTTACTTGATAAGGACCTGATACTTGGGTCGAAATGTCGTACCAAACATTTAACTAAATATATTGTCAGTTGAATCAGCAAAAAGCTTTATTTCTATTAAATGGTGATATTTCGGAAATTTATTTAAGTCGACGAGTGAAGAACAAGCGATGTTTTATCAATAAATTATCGTCTGCAATAAAATAAAAGAAGTGCTTTTACGTCCGACGCGAGAGAAAATATCGGACGGGGAAAATACGTATTGCGAAAATATTAAAATGAACGGAGTACGTAACTCACTCCGGCGTTAGCACCGCGGATTTCGGGACTCGTGGTCGGAGCGAATAATCGCGCGGGGAAGCGAGCGAAGGGGAGAAAACGGCGGCACAATGGACGTGCGGGAAAGGGGGAGGAATCGAAAATCGCCGTGTGCGCTTCGTCACGACATTCGTGAGACGTACCGGCGCCGGCACGGACATAACGACCGTTCGTGCATCACCGGCACGACGTTACACACCCGTGCTCACACGGCCTTAAACGTTCGTGTGCCGTGGCGAAGTTTGAAAAATAGTGGTCTTCTTTGTGCGCTCGCCGCGCGACTTCGCAGACGCGTCCCGGCGAGCAAACACTCGAAACTCTCCTTTGGGAAATTTGAATGAGATTCTAATATATTACACCGCGAGGAAGGAAGCAAGAGATACGTACGTTTTGTCGCGGAGTTTGCGGTAATGTTTTGTAAGATGAATTCGACGAATGCGTCGCGAGGGCGTCTGGAAATATCTAGATCGCGTCGAGACGCGTATTTCAATCCTTTCGCTACACCGAGACATAATAAGTCTCATTCACATTTTTTTGTGTCTCTCTACGTTTCTTTGGAACGCTAATATTCCACTTGTATACGTCCTGAAAATCGTGTAATCGTGGGACAACGTGGCACTGTGAAGAACTTTATAAGAGTTTTTTTTTGTAATTTTACCATACATTTTACTAGTAAAATATGTACCAAATATAATTATTAATAAAATGTATGGTAAAATTTGGAAAAACTCTCATAAAGTTCTTCAATATTCCATGCTGTCCCATGATTTTCATGGTAAATTTTAAGAGAAAATTCTCTCCCCATATATTAATCCAGTAACAAGAATTCTGAATAAACGAAATACGCATTTTATTATAAATACATTCTACTAGTAAAATTGGCTCTTGTAAGCAATCTAGTAGGAAAAATACGAGGGGGAAACCGCTGAGGGCCCAGGTGAACAGATTTGCGGCATTACTGGACATTACCAGGCATTACTAGGCATTTTTAGGCATGAGTTGTGACATTCGACCTTGCTGGAGCATTGTAAAGATAAAATAAGATAAAATAAGATAAAACAAAACAAATAAGATAAAGTAAGATAAAACAAAATAATAAGATAAAGTAATGCCCACTGGGCATTAGTGGACATTGGTGTACAAGATTTTGGCCAGCGATTTCCCCCTCGGAAAAATAGTATCGTTGACTCAACTGTTTAAAACTGAAGACTCTTGTCGGCCAAAAAACACTGTGTTTAGAAGTTAAAAAAATGCTTTTGAATTAAAAAATGTTAAACAACATTAGTGGGAATTGGTGTGCACGATTTTGGCCAGCGGTTTCCCACTCGGAAAAATAGTATCGTGTGCCGTTGGCTCAACTGTTTAAAACTGAAGACACTTGTCGGCCAAAAATCACCGTGTTCAAAGTTAAAAAAGTTTCTTTCGAATAAAAAAATCTGAAACAGCTCAAACAGCTGATGATTATATTACCGAGGAGACATCCTATCAACAAAAATTTAACAACAAAAAGTAATTCGCGATGAAAGGGTTAACGCGATTATAATGATCGTGCGCAGTTAGTAGCGCGGATCCTTTGAGGAAGCCTGTCGTCGAGAGCTTTTCCACCTCGATGACGTTTCGCCCGAGATAACCCAATTTGCTTTTCCCCTTCATCGAGAGAAAGCGAGAAGGAAAGTGACACAGAGTTGTCACAGATCAATGAGGAAGCCTGCCCTTCTTGGCGCATGACCCCACGATCGTGACAAAATGCAGATTCGTGAACACTTTCTTTTGCGTGTCTGACAAGCTCAAAGGGCAAGGGCGCTCGGCCCTCCCAGCTCGTTTGTCGCCGTACCCGTGGAGATCATCCATTCCGCAGTGAAATCACGTTGCCGAAAGTTCTGCTTCTTATTCTTGGCGCGGAGCAACTAGAAGATCGCCATGCGGATTTCTCAAGAATAACAAACTCGCGTCTCCTCGATTTCTACCATCTCGTTTTCGAGAGCAAGGAACATAAAGAATGAAACAAGAGATGAAAATGTCCAGAAGGAAGAAAAGAGACGCGATGTTAGGGGAAAAAAATGTCCTGTCGCATGAGCTGCCAATATCCGTCGCGGGAAAGAGAAAAAAGAAGCAGGAGATCGATGCGGTACTTCCCCTCTCGTTGTTTCGCGAAACTTGAAATACCCTTGTCGGCCGAGGCTGATCTCCTCCCGTTCCGTTTTCGAAGATGCGGAGAGGCGGAAAGGTACGTCCAGTAGCCAAGGGCGAGCCGACAAATGGCAAAGATTTAAGCGGCGCAACCGCCGGCGCGCGAGCATTTTTCATCAGCGAGAAAAGGGCGGCGCGCTCGCTGCGTTAAGTAATTGCATCCCGACGTTTGCTGAAGGCAGAGGACGGGGGACGGTCAGAGAAGAGTGGAGAACGAGAGGAGACGTGAAGGGTGGGGAACCCAAGTTAGAGGTAAGCTGCGAAACCAGTTATCGGATTTCGTGCGGAATATCGGGAAGATCGCAAACCTAATTTTCTCAAGAAATCGTATCTTCACGATCGCGCAGCGTTTGACCCCGCTAATGTAAAGTGCGCCGTAAAAAAAAACAAAAATCGCGCAACTCAAGCGTGTAATTTCATCCGCGATAAATAACGGAGGAATCGCCGGAGGTGACTCGAGAACAATTGAAGTAAACTCTTTTCGTGAGTACCGAAGTCACGCGACGATCTTAACGTTGATCTACATCGTGTGAAATAACATGCGAAACATCCAGCTAAGGAGATGCGTAGAAATAATATCGGTCAGTCCTCGACGTAAAAGTCGTGTCTAATTACAGGGAATAGTAATTTTAATTTGTCTAGCGCTACATTTATCGCGGCATCGCGCAATCGAGCAGGACGCAACGTGACAAAATCGTTTTGCCTTACGGCGTATCCTGTCTGTTCGCCGCCGCTATCAGATTCCGCGAAAAGCGAGAAACATCAGGGAAAATAACGATAGCTCGGTCCCATCCATTCTCTATGGTTTCGGTCGCGGCGCCGAGCGGGAAAGTTCTTAATGACCCCGTCGTCCGATCGCCGGTCTCGCGCGGCGGCGGCGGCGGCGGCGGAGGAAGATAACGGAGGCGCGAGAGGAGGAAATGAGCGGCTTTGGACCCCGCGATACGGTAATACGGAATTTCGTAAGGGGCATTAACTTCCGCAATAAACGCCGCCAAGAAATTAACGGTAAAGCGCGAGAAACTTCCCGCGGCGAACTATTAAAACCGCGCCGGGATATCGCGCGCTACTTGCGACGACGCTCGCGGGCCCGGGGCAATCCGTTCTCGCGGAACGGGACGATATCACATAATCCCTTTATTAAAACGCGGATTACTGTCCGGCGCCTGAAATGTCGGTGTTCCATTATTTTTCGCGCGAGAACCCAGCGGAATTCGCGACGATCGAGCACTTCCGCGAAATTGCGTCTGATTTGGAGATTTTGAGAAGCGGAGCGAACGTATGAAAAACGCGGATTGAATTAATTGGAAGTGAGCCCGCGTCCGCGTAATGCGTATAATATAATGAATTCAAATCTACGTACGTGTGTACACGAAGAGAAATCTCTCTTATAATTTAGCCTGAAAAATCACGCAATCGTGGGACACAACGTGCTCCCTAAAAGTCGATCGGTACACGGGAAGAATCCTCCCTTTCTAAAAAAAGAGATGTTACCAGCGCTTATGTCGTTAATATCGAACAGTTGAGGCCTCTTTTTCGCGATGCCGATTGGTTTTCTCGAAGCGCGGTGTGATTCACTTCTCTTTTATTATAGATTCGTGTCATGTTTCAGCTCGCATGTGAATTTTGACAGTTGTGCAAAAATATACTTGGAGAAAGTTAGAGACTAAACAAAAGTTAAAGAAAATGAAGTTAAAGTTAAATATCTAATTGAGTGAAGAAGAATGAAAGAAATTCACATTCTTCTAATGAGATGCAACGATAACTAATCTTCTTTTTAAAAAGGTATATACGATGTTTAATTATTAACGCTATTCCGCGATGCTGATTTTCTCGCTTGTCTTTGTACTGCGAGTAGCTGTCAGTGTGAATCATGTAATATGCATTTTGGCAGAGTGTCAACGTCAGATTACGCCTTCTTTACATGAATAAAATCTTAATATGTAAAGAAGATCATGAATAAATATAAATTAAAACCAAATAGCGCGCGCAATGCTATTTCCAATAAAGTATTTAATACCGATTTATATTATTATTAAAGTAAATAATTCGATAATTTTTGCCCATAATAAATGAAGATCTGCAATTTAGTAATATACATTTGTATACACCAACTATTGAGGTAAAATCTCTAATCTTAGTAATTAGAATTTAAGTAACAACAATTTTTGTTTCGAAACATTTTCTCGATTGAACAGAATTAATCGTTAATTTAATCAATACCAATAAGTCCGCGGAATAATACGCAAAACGTAGCAACAGTCACGGAACAAAGTAATGTACAATAAAATATTAAGTACGGAGTTTTCCATTGCGTAGGCAGGCGCCAACGAATTCTCAACGTTTTTTTGTTGTTTTTCACTCGGCGCGGTATCGTACGACGATTAAGCGGGCCAACAAATTCTCCACGTTTTTTTGTTGTTTTTCACTCGGCGCGGTGTCGTACGACGATTAAGCGGGCCAACGTTCACCTGAAGGTCGCCGCGCTCTCACTCGCTCGCCGAACGTCGAGCCGGCAGGCAGTGGCGAGAGTCGCTCCGTGCGTGGTATTACTTTTGCGTTATCGGTTTCCACGACTCGATCGCGACGAATGTTGGGATAAAACGCTATCAATTTGTACACCTTGATAAGTAACGAGTAACGTTCCTCGATTAATTATTAAGTTTCCACAACTTGTAATGAGAAACGAATTACATGTTGAGGCGACGGCTCTTTATCAACGTATACATAGATATTTCACGAGACTAACTCATCTAAAATATATACGAGGCATGTCCAGAAAGTAAGGTTCAAGGGCTCTGTAGGATGTAGGGAATTTTTTTCCAAAGTTAGCACACCTGGCGTGTAGAGCAATTTCTAACGAACAAAACAAGCGGTCCGGCCCTTCAGTACGTTGCGAAATGTCACAACAACCAAAACCGTCAACGAGTTCGTCGGCCGTTTGCTCCACCTACCGACAGTGTGAGATTCGCTGCAGTCATCCGCTTCTTCACTTTGCGTCATGAATCCGCGGCCAACATCCATCGACAGCTTGTGGAAACCTATGGACCGGAGGTAATGTCTCGTCAACATGACTACGTTTCCACCGAGGGTCAGAGTCGAGCTAGAGTCGGGTCAGAATCGGGTTGGGGTGAGCGTTTTTGCGATGGAAACACCAACCCCAACCCGATTCTGACCCGACTCTAGCCCGACTCTGACCCTCGGTGGAAACGTAGTCCATGTTACCAAGTAGGTCCGAATGTTTAAGGAAGGCCGAACTGACATCTTCGACGAAGAAAGGAGTGGGAGACCGTCTGTCATTTCAGATGAGCTTGTGCAGAAGATTGATGAAAAAGTTCGCACAGATCGTCGTGTGACCCTTGACGTCCTTACTGAAAATTTCCCTGACATTTTACGAAGTCTCCTGAGTGAAACCGTTTCAGAAAGACTCGGCTACTGACAGACGGTCTCCCACTCCTTTCTTCGTCGAAAATGTCAGTTCGGCCTTCCTTAAACATTCGGACCCACTTGGTAACATGTTGACGAGACATTACCTCCGGTCCATAGGTTTCCACAAGCTGTAGATGGATGTTGACCGCGGATTCATGACGCAAAGTGAGGAAGCGGATGACTGCGGCGAATCTCACACTGTCGGTAGGTGGAGCAAACGGCCGACGAACTCGTTGACGGTTTTGGTTGTTGTGACGACATTTCGCAACGTACTGAAGGGCCGGACCGCTTGTTTTGTTCGTTAGGAATTGCTCTACACGCCAGGTGTGCTAACTTTGGAAAAAAATATTCCCTACGTCCTACAGAGCCCTTGTAACCTTACTTTCTGGACATGCCTCGTATGTAAACCTTGGTACTTTGTCGCGGTTACATCTCGTTTACGCATCGCGCTTTTAATTATCTATCGATTTCGTGTAATCCGTTCTATTTTCGGGAAAAGATTTCGGCGTTCGCGCTGTAAAAAATGCAAGTTATTAGTTTGAGTAATTTGCACGACAGAAAGTCACGCGATATTTGTTAATAATATTTCGTGCGTTTCGCGGTACTTCACATCGCGTACGAGAGTGTCCGAAATTTCGCACGATCGATGATTTTCGCGAGTGAGTGTTGTGCAACAAGGAAATCTGAGAGGAGGAGGAGGTTTGGGAGGCATCGGGCAACGGCGGCGGCGGAGCAATCGTAAGGTGAGTGTTTTACATTTTAATATTATTTGCTACTTGTGCAAAATAAAGTATCTGTTCTTTGCTTTTGTTTCATTTATTCAAATAATTGAACGAAGATTCGGACATGTGTGACAAAACGAAAGTATAAAACTTTGTGGGTTTATATTTAAAAGGAGTACTTTTTTGAGTATTCTATAATTATTTTAATAAATACCTATTTTGAAAACTATAAAATATATTTGATAAAATAATTTCGATTTTACATAATTATTCTATAATAATCATATACATATTTGTATGTTTACAGTTTAACGTACATAATTGACGATGTACAACTCTGCTATTGCGAATCGTCTCAGTGAGTTATAAATTACATTTTATTTTAAATTGACGTTGCGCATACAATACCTTCTTTGCATGTATACAAATTCTTGAAAATTTACAATGCCCAAGCACAAACTGCGCGCGCGAAGCGCGCGTTTTGTCGGTTCTAGTTCTCTTAAAATTTACCTTGAAAATCATGTAATCGTAGGACAACGTGGCATTTTGAAGAACTTTATGACAGTTTTTGAAAATTTTACTATACATTTTACTAGTAAAATTTCGAAAAACTCTCATGTTCTTGGAAATGCCATGTCGCCCCACGATTATGTAATTTTCAGGATAAACTTTAAGAGAAAATTCTCTCCGTGTAGATTATCATTGAGAATACTCACTGAATAACTTTTAGAGAGTGGCATTTTGAAGAACTTTATGGGAGTTTTTGACAATTTTACCAGTAATTATACCTAGCACTTTACTACACGGAAAGAAAAATGTAGGTTCCGTAGCTAAAACTGCTTGTGGCAACTAAATTTCAGTTGTAAAATATGGACAGCTAATATTTAGTTGTCATAGCTAAATACTGTGCCTATTGTATTAGATGCGATAGCAAACCGTTTGCTGTGGGTTAGAAATTTATAATTGTGACCGCAAATATTCCAAGCAAACCATGATTAGCTATGGTAGCAAAATTTTTCTTTTCAGTGTAGTAAATTGTGTGGTAAAATTTCAGAAAACCCTCATAAAGTTTACACATTAAAATCTCTGTAAGTTGTCAGTAATAGCTAACAATAATCAAACTTTTTAATCGACATTTGCGAAAAATATTACCTCAGTCAGCGTTTGAACCTAGACTTCCCTTACTCTCTAGGCGGGCGTCTCACTTCGACCGCTGAAGCATGTGGTAATATTTTTCGCAATAAATTTTCTGTATTAAAAAGACTGGGCGGTTAATGTCGACTAAAAAGCTTGATTATCCTCATAAAGTTGTTGAAAATGCCATGTTGTTCCGCGATTACATGATTTTCAGGGTAAATTTCAAAAGAGAACTCCCTGTATTATATATTTTTAAAAGGATGAAATTATTCTCGGCGTCTGAGAAGTAAAACGAGAGGGATTAATCCAAATTAACTGAAATTCGTTGTTTTTACAAACAGAATTGCGTGTATATACGTTTTATAAGCCACTTCTCGTTACTTGAACGACATTGTGAGTTTCTACCGCGCAATGGAAACGTTAATTTTTAATGCAACAGAGGTCACAAGAGGTCTGGTAATTGGAGCGACGAAGCGGTAGTCGCGTTTGTTTGCGAGATGGGACGGAACAGTTACCTCGCATTTAACGTGGAAAGGCAGCCAATTAGCCGTCTGCATCGCGTCGAAGAAGACGCGACTCTTAGGTAAACGCAAATAAGCGACCCGGGAATTTCCCGAAGCCCGTGCCCGAGACGGGGCGGTGGCACAGGGAACGATAGAGAGCGAGGCATCGTAGGGAGCGAAGGAGAAGAAACGGAAGCGCGATGCAAAACCCGGGAGGGGGGAACCGTAGAGAAAGACGGAGCCGTCTGAGACGGATGTAAAAGAGAAAACGCAGTTCGTCGCGTTTACATTTAATTAATTAGTCGGTCAACGTCGGCATCCACCGCCGCGGATGTGGAGAAACGAGCGAGCGCCACCGCGGGCGAGACGCGCGTTCAAACGCGCTTCTTTCATCCTCCTTCGTAAAGTTGACAGGCATCAGCCGCGTCACGTTGCTGCGAGCGAGGATTTATCCCGTTTGAGTAATGAGGTACGCCTAAATTGAAAGTCAGGTTGCAAATGAGAAAGGTGTAGACGTAATTAATGTATAGCAATCGCGATATTGAGCGCTCGCGTTATTCTTACGCCTCGCCCGCTCTGAAACCCAAGTTGCGGGGTGCTTAATAATTGGTACTTGAAGAAGTGTTTTCGCGTTTCCAAGTGGAGCTTTGTATTTTATACCAAACGACCGTTCATTAAATTACTTGGAAAGTTATTCGCGAGCCACTTCGGCACGGAGACGATTATAAAAATGAGGATACGCCACGACAATGTCTGTCTCTCGAAGGCAAACTCAGCCGTTTCGTTGTAGAGAATAGTACCGAAGTTTCCGGTCACATCCTCGGCGAACGACTTCCTCGTGTGCCCCCAAGTAGTTTCCAAGCGACCATTAATGCGTAACGGAGTCATCAAGTGAGATTCGTTCCTCGAGGCTGACGCTTCTTCCGCCGTGTCGCGGCTTGAAACGCGTCATGAAATCATCCTTGACAACGGCCCAACGATTGTCACTTGTGTTCACACATTTATGTTGCCGAGCACACATAAATCTTTGAAAGTGCGCTTGTGTCCAAAAAAGGGGACAATCTCAATGAATGAGAATCCCCCTTTACGTAACGGCGCATAGAAACGCCTGAATGAGCAGCGCGCCCCAAGACAATTCTGATGAATCATGTAATAATACAGGACCCATTCTGCGAGAAGTCGATTTTGTATAACGGAGACGGCGGACGTATGCCTCTACGTTCGAACTTTGCCATTGCACCTCCATCGAAAGTGCCCACGCGCGGCCGGATAGAGCGCGGATGTGCAATTAAGTATAATGAATTCGCCCACGGAATGCCCACGGATCCGTCGAACGTATCATTAATAAACGCCTCCGTCAGGAGAACACGCTCCGTCCTTGTTTGCGGAGCGCCAAGTTCGATGTCGGAGCGACGAATGCGTACGCGCTTCTTTCCTTGAGCTCTCTTGGGATAAGTCCGGGGCTCCGTCGTCTCTTGAATAGTCCGCCGGCGTTCGCCGAATTTACCCGCCTTCGATTCTACGAGTAATTAGAGGGAACTTTATCGCCGGGAGCCCCACCTTTCGAATTTAGCTCGCTGTCGCGTCCGGGCGCGCGGCGAAGTTACTCGCCCCCGTGGCAAACGCGAACTTTTAATTTATTTAAAACCCCCGACGGTAAGGCGAGAAGGAGAGAGAGAAAGCCGAAAAATGTTCCCCTGCGCGGGAGAGCCCGAGTTTGGACCCTGTATATCCTCTAATGAATTCTTATTCGATCTCGGAATTACCGAAGCCGCGAATGGACCCTGTCGACGCACGAACATGCCCATTCCCCTCTTCGTGTTCGCCGCCGAGGCAGCAACGGGGGCTGAAAGCCGCAGAGGCATCGGCGAGGCTGTGAAAAACGCCCGCCTTAGCTTGAAAAAGAAACCGAAGCCGGAAGGGCGCGCGTATCAGAAGTTACGTTTATCAGGTGAAACGCGCGCGGTAGTTTTCACCCACGGCTTCTATCCTTCCTGTTATCCCCCTTCGTTCCTCACTTTTGTGACTCATCCGTCCTCCTGATTTTGTACTTTGCTTTCCTCTCCTCGTATCTCTTCGCCCACGATCGCTTCACTCATCGATCGCGAGCCTACGCGACCCTGAAATCCCCCCCTGCGAGGTGCGCGTCTCCGATTTCCGCGCGGATCAACTTTCGGAAACGGAAGCCTGTCCTCGAAGATTTACAATCGCGCGAGCCGAAAGAAGTGAAACTTTCGTGCGATAACGCGGTCGGTGTCGCTGATTAAAACAAATCGAGATACCAATCTACGAGGGCGTCCGAAATAACAAGATGCCTTATTTCGCAGTGCATTTACGATTGAAATGCAATTCTAACTCGAATTGGTTCTCTATTTTCCATAGTCCCGATTAGTCGCCTGGGACATTAAAGGTCGGTCCGATAAAAGTATAATTATACTTATTGTTTAATCGAACATTTCCCATTTCGTTCGTTTTCAAATATTTACATTCCGCCATGCAACTTTTTGCAAGCAGCGACGCTCAAGGATTCGGGACGATAAATTATTCTTAGCGCGACTTTTTAGGAACTTTTACGTGGGCAGATTTCAATGTTTGATTTCTACGCCCTTCGAGAAACAAGACGATTCAATTTTGTCGAATAATTACATCGACGTTTTCTTTCAGCTAGACGGGGAGCAATTCAATTTCCATAATCCTCCTCCCCCCCCCCCCCCGTGACTCGCTCCGTACGCGTACGCAGCAAATATTAACGCGCGAAATTTATATCCAATCTAAAAGAGCCGCCAAGAGTCCCTACATTTCTTTGAAGGTACTGTGGGCTCGCTCAGAATTTAATACCGGTGCAGCGAAACCGGCAGACGCGGCAACGGGGCTGTGCGCGATTCGCGAATACACCGTGGACGTTTCCCCGTCTTGGCAGCGGGCAATCCGCTAATACATTTCTCGAGATATCATCCGCCATGTATTAAGTGGGATATGAGCTTTTTGCGCGTCTGCCGGTGTTGCTTTCCGTTTGAGATCAAAGTGGATGCAACGCGTCTATTCCCTTCCACGGTTTCCTTTTTCTCTTCTTTTTCTTCGTATCCCTTCGCGCGGAAGGCAACGAAAACTCATTCCCTGTATTAATCCTTTCATACCTGATGTGCATACGTCCCGTAAATAAAATTAATGGACAAATATTTTTCACGGTATTCGTATGTTTGCGAAAGACGAGAAGATAGAAACGCTCGATGTAATTGAGCAGATTTATTGCTTATATTCTTACGTAAATATGCAGTTAATAATATTCGTAACAAATGCATGATTCATTTAATATTTTTGGCTCGGTGTAGATTATTCGTGATAAGGAAATAAATATTGCCACATAATAATGATATATAAATATCACAAAATGAAAACATTACTAATAAATTTAAAATATGAAATATTTAAACACGGTCTTAGTCCTTTATTCCTTCAAATTTGTGTTTATCACATTTGAGCCGTGCGAATTTTATTTATTTATTACTAATAAAATTTTTTATATTAAAATTAAAATAAAGTAATTTTAAAATTAAAGTATTACTAACAAGATTTCATTCTTTTATGAAAATATAATAACAAGAAATGTGTATATAAAGTGACCGACTTTATGTTATTTATTTATAATCTCATCTGTAGAGATAAGATCTACTTCCTAAATACGTATATATTTTAAGAAAATAAAACAATCTTTTCTGATAAGATCAACGGACATTGAGCAAGATTACTAATCTTTGCACTTTTGTCACAAAGATATTGACATTTTTCAAGGATTGCACTACCGATTTACGATGAATCAGTTACTAAATCGTATTGCGTTTCAAGTACCTCCGACATTGAGATTGCAAGACGTACTTCAGCAGACATGCAACCGAAACGATAAAGAATAAAAGCTGAAAGAGATTAACATATCGATGGATTCTCAAGAGCTCAAGTCACATTTAATAATGAAATTAATACTTTGAAATATCTCTAGGTGATTATTTAAAATTAATCATTAAAAGTGTGAACAGATAAAACGAATCTCATGGACGATCTCACAAAATAAATAATTAATCAAGAATAACTTACACTACTCGATAAATTGCGATATACAATATTCGTTTAAATGCCTGAACAACTTTATTTCACAATTATAAATTCCAAATATAGTTTTATCTTACACAATTTTTAATTTTATTTCTTTCATAAAATGTGTCTTTCGTCAAGTCGTACATGACTGCGCTACGTTCCAAATAACGTAAAACCCTGACATAATCACATCCATAAAAACTGTTTCTTCGTGTAATAATATCTTCAAACATGTGTATCAACGTGTCAATAAGAGATCTCGGCTCGAAGGTCTAGGTATAATTGATAACAGCACAAAAGAGAAAGGAGATTATCACAATTACAGCCGATGACGTGGTAGACGTACCGTAATCTCCAGTTTGTCCTAAATCACGTTTTTGCACTACCACCACTACGTCTGTGCCGTTTAATATCCAGTCCAAGTAATGAAAAACGTCCGCGTACACGCCGGGCAGCATTGGCTGGGCGCATCCAATGCCACCGGAAACAATTCCAGTTAGTATTCCATTGCACACCATCCCGCCACCAGAATCACCCTGGAAGAGATTCGAAAATTAGTAATGTCGGATGTAAATCACGCCGATCGTCAACATATACGTAATATGTGCGTAAATGAATGAAGAAAATACGTTACTTGGCAAGCATCCCTCCCTCCCTCCAAGTAACCGGAGCAAAACATTCCCGGTGGCAAATCCGTTTCGTTTTTGAGCAGTTCGCGACATTCTTTCACGCTCCGAATCGGCAGATCCACGTACATCAAGTCCGGGGACGTTATCGGAATACTCTGAAATATTTTGTCCCAGTGGTTTTTTGACTCTGACAAATTTCCCTGCGGCTAAAGTGTTTTGTCGTGTGTACTCACGGACGACGGATAACCCCAGCCAGACACCTGACAAACGGTGTACGGCGTGGGCGCAAATCCTGGCAAGGGCACACTACGGGCCGCCGGAGTAAACGTAAAGGGGTCCGATAGCTACGAAAACCAGATGCGAATTACGCTTAGTCTGAGTCACGTGAAAACGTGGCAAATAAACGGCGAAACGATCATACTTGCAAAACGGCAACGTCGTTATGCAAGCTTTCAAGATCAAATTCCGGGTGGAGCCTGATGTCTATTACGTCCTTTCGCTGTTGCGTCGAACTGTTCCCGTACAACTTTACTATTCCCCCAACCACAAAAATCGCCCATGGTTCTTGTTTGGCTCCATTCCTACGTGATTAATAGCTCCGTTTATTTCTATTCGGTGACAATTCAGTTTCATTTAATTAGAAACCTAGATGCTTATTCCGAACGCGCTTCTCTACAAATCTACCAACGCACACGAGGTATGTGCATTAATTGGTCGATCGACGTTTCAAACAAAGAAACAATTTTTCAAGGAGATAGCGAATGGACAGATTAAAATATATCAGATCACTAAGATATCGCCGATTAATTTATCGCAGCACAACAGTTTGAAGTTGTATAAATCTAAAGCTAGTAACAACAATAAAGTAATGAAATCTACAATTCCATTTATGATGCCTGACTTTGATAATGATCAAGATATCTATTTGAATCTCTTACATATATACGCAGTGACCTGCAGTTAGAACTAAAGAAGCGCTAATTAAACTCCCGCCGCAAAAGTGCCTTTCGGACCAGCTGCGCTTTAGAGACACCTAAAAAAAATAGCGTTTCTTTCAAACGTGCGTTAAATTAAAATTGTCGAGGGATATTACCTGATGAGGGAACTGCCCCAAAACGGCCTTTGTACCGTTAACTATGCGACCAGTGAAATTAACAGCTGTCAGCTTCTCATCGGGATGTTCCCCGACGAAAGGAACATCGATTGGCGAGCCTTAACGCATAAATTAAGAATTGACGGTGTACATATCGCTTTGTCGCGAGTTAAATAAGGTCTACATTGAATGACACGAATGGATTTATCGAGGAAAACGAAATCTGCAACAACCCCGGGTTATTGCGACGCGTGAATGAGGTATTCGCGTTATTCGTCACGGGTGTAAAAATTACTTTCCAGAACGTACGCGGCCCGAGCGATAATTATCGGGCGAGCTTAATGAAAAACTAATTAACCATCGCAATTTTATCCGAGCGCGATTAATATTCTATCGACCCCTCTATCTTGTTGCGAGTGCATGCTGCGCGTATTTTGATTCGATAATGCATACTAATGTACCGTGCAAAATTGCTCGTTGCCCACGCCCTGAATCTCCCCAGTTTCAAAAACAAACAAGAATAATCGGGAGCGAGCAGGTGTTGCGCCTCGTCGCG
Source organism: Vollenhovia emeryi (assembly GCF_000949405.1). Lineage (NCBI taxonomy): Eukaryota > Metazoa > Arthropoda > Insecta > Hymenoptera > Formicidae > Vollenhovia > Vollenhovia emeryi. The sequence continues at coordinate 349,870 of NW_011967109.1, read as the reverse complement.
ACTCACAAAATCAATTTGGAGATGGAGATACGTCGTGCAGCCTCCTCTTTTCTTTTACACTTACCACGGACGAAATACAGAGTCGCCAGAAGCGCCAATAGATGTAACGTAGCCCGCATTGTTCTCCGCGATTCACGAAGGTTCATCACTTAATCACTACCATACAGCGACTGCTCGGCGCTGGCAATCGCGGTATAGGAAAATTCGTTATCGGGCCATGGCCGGATTCGAGGCCTTTATCCGTAGCTTTATCCGTTATCGGTTATCGGTTATTATCTCAGGTTAATTGAGATTGGATTTCACGTCAATTGAACGCACGCATGGAAATTCCGATCTTACCGCAACTCACGAATTTTCTTTCTAATTGCTCCACAATTTTTTTTTACAACATCGCACTTTGTCAGCGTAATTTCCGATAAATTACGCCGAGGAGTATCTGTCGTCGGAGCTTCTTTTTTTCTTTTCGCTAAGATAAAACATGTATAATTACGATAATAAGTTTTAGAAGGAGCAGCGATAATATCAACTCACAAAAGATCGCGCCGAAACTGCGACGTAATCGATAGCGATTCGAAACGACGTCGAAAGATCAAGCGTAGCCGCGAGCGCGACAATTCTACCGGAAGCCGATGAAATTACCAAGTAGAATAGATAAAAATGTTCTGGAATTGGCAGAATTTTTGAATTCCGCCACGGAGCCGGACGAGATATCGGACATCAACGACAAGGGCGATCCGAGGATAATGAAATTCCAGAACGGCGGCTATTTCCGGCGACTGCAGCGGCCGGCTGCAGGATATTCATCGAAGACGGCGCTAAACTGCGAGTCGTGCGAGTATCCAATATGCAAAGTGGTCGGTGGCCGTTTAGTTCAGCCACTATTGACGTAAATTACTGGGATATCGTTGTTCCCTCCCTTCGCTCTCCTCCTTCTTCCCTTAACGCCGTGCGGCGGGAGATCGGATGCCATCGACAACGAAAAGAGAGACAAGGATCGACAGATGTGGAGGAGAAGAGCATATTACATGTATTTACCAAGAACAAGGCAGAATAAACGTAAAGGAAAAATTATTGAAGACGCAGATAAAATCCATGGATAATATTGGAACAGGAAAGATACGTAAAATTAAACATAATCGATCTGTTATATTCCAGCGATTTCGTACAATTTCTCGCTTTTTCTTACAACTAATTGTAAGTGCGAGTATATTTCCATATTCTGTGGCGATTTTCTTCCTTCTTGTAGTAACATTTTTCTATGCACTTGAAAGTTTGAGCAGTACTTTTATAGAGGAAAGTGCCCTACTATGAGATTTCTAATATGAGATAGCGGAGTTTCTGCTAAATTAACAGGTATTATCTGTTGTTTCCACCATGAATTGCCCTTAGAGTGAAATTCGTTTAGTGGAAAATTTATTGTTAGATCGTGCGATCGTTGCGAAAAAAGATGTGATTGAGTTTGAACGTTGAAAGCCTGCTATCTCACATTAGAATCCTATCTCATGATACAAGACTCTCCTCTCTATATATTTCTTTTATTATTTAATTAAGAATCTCGTTTCTTCGATCCCTGAAATTTGTGATCGTGTTCAAAAGTGACGCGCATGCGTTTCCTTCGGCCACAAAGATATTATGTGCTAAATTAAAACAATCCCGCTTGCGAAGTTACTACAGAAGGAGTAAACGTTACATTAGCTTGATAAAGTTGCGGAGGTAACAGATACATCGCGAGTTACGTTTACGATGTTCTAACTGTAAAGATAAAATCCATGGATAATATTGGAACAGGAAAGATACGTAAAATTAAACATAATCGATCTGTTATATTCCAGCGGTTTCGTACACTTTCTCGCTTTTTCTTATAACTAATTGTAAGTGCGAGTATATTTCCATATTCTGTGGCGATTTTCTTCCTTCTGTAGTAACATTTTTCTATGCACTTGAAAGTTTGAGCAGTACTTTTAGAGAGGAAAGTGCCCTACTATGAGATTTCTAATATGAGATAGCGGAGTTTCTGCTAAATTAACAGGCATTATCTGTTGTTTCTACCATGAATTACCCTTAGAGTAAAATTCGTTTAGTGGAAAATTTATTATTAGATCGTGCGATCGTTGCGAAAAAAGATGTGATTAAGTTTGACCGTTGAAAGCCTGCTATCTCACATTAGAGAGAGAATCCTATCTCATAATACAAGACTCTCCTCTCTATATATTTCTTTTATTATTTAATTAAGAATCTCGTTTCTTCGATCCCTCAAATTTGTGATCGCCTTCAAAAGTGACGCACATGTGTTTCCTCCGGACACAAAGATATTATGCGCTAAATTAAAACAATCCCGCTTGCGAAGTTACTACAGAAGGAGTAAACGTTACATTAGCTTGATAAAGTTGCCGCGGAGGTAACAGATACATCGCGAGTTACGTTTACGATGTTCTAACTGTAAAGATAAAATCCATGGATAATATTGGAACAGGAAAGATACGTAAAATTAAACATAATCGATCTGTTATATTCCAGCGGTTTCGTACACTTTCTCGCTTTTTCTTATAACTAATTGTAAGTGCGAGTATATTTCCATATTCTGTGGCGATTTTCTTCCTTCTGTAGTAACATTTTTCTATGCACTTGAAAGTTTGAGCAGTACTTTTATAGAGGAAAGTGCCCTATTATGAGATTCTTAATATGAGATGCGGAGTTTCTGCTAAATTAACAGGCATTATCTGTTGTTTCTACCATGAATTGTCCTTAGAGTGAAATTCGTTTAGTGGAAAATTTATTGTTAGATCGTGCGATCGTTGCGAAAAAAGATGTGATTAAGTTTGACCGTTGAAAGCCTGCTATCTCACATTAGAGAGAGAATCCTATCTCATAATACAAGACTCTCCTCTCTATACATTTCTTTTATTATTTAATTAAGAATCTCGTTTCTTCGATCCCTGAAATTTGTGATCGCCTTCAAAAGTGACGCGCATGCGTTTCCTTCGGCCACAAAGATATTATGTGCTAAATTAAAACAATCCCGCTTGCGAAGTTACTACAGAAGGAGTAAACGTTACATTAGCTCGATAAAGTTGCCGCGGAGGTAAAGGATACATGGCGAGTTACGTTTACGATGTTCTAACTGTAAATGACGGGACGTCTCCCGAGGATAATGAGAGATTCAAATTCAACGATATGACAACGGGGGAGGGCAGAGTACAAAAGGGGGAGCGGGGTGCGATCGCCGAGAGGGGGTCGGCGAGCGGGACAGAGTGTATAGGGCTGATAGGAGCCGCCATTACCCATCCCCCGCGTTAAACCAGCCCCCGCGTACGGCGACATGCAACCCCTGTGTACAATCTCCGTGCGTCGAACGGACCCGTCGAGGAGCCCCGGGCGTTCTCTACCGCAGAATCGCCATTCGATCGGTCCACTCGGGAGGCACGCCGCGATCGCGAGCGTACATACGCACCGGGCGTACCCCGTTCGGTTTAATACCAGCTCGGGGTGGTAGCCAGCTGACCGGTAGCGAGCTAACAGCGGCCGACAAGCTCGTAATTTAGCCCTCTCCCGGGCTCAGGTAGCTGACGCGCGAACAAACCCTTCCTTTTCATCCACCAAGCTGCGCGTTTGCCACGATTTGCCGGTAGGAACATCACGAGCGGCAAATGAGATTTATTCGCGAGCGCGTTGGTCAAGGTATTGGTACAACAGCGGCCACTGGGGGGCAACAATGCGGTAACAACGCGAAATCCACGAGCGCGGGTTGAAAGGGATTTGCGTATCTATGCGCGCGTAGCAGGTATGCTTTTGACGCATTGATACTTTATCGCAATCACGGCTAATTAGTAATACGTCGGGGAGAATAGGGAGATAAATAAATGATCCCGGCTGATGCGCCGAGCAGCATCCCTCCCGGACACATGGACTCTCCGAGGATCGGAGCTGTCTCGGCGAAACGCATTCGCCGTGCTTGTGTTACATGATGCGTACATGATGCATCGCGTGCGCCAAGAAGAAACGTGCGATTCGCCAACTGGAAATCACGCAAACAACTTAGATTTATAAGATGCGCGAGGTAACTATCGTTTTTTGCACGAGTAAATATGTACCAGAAATTAAACGGGAGGAATAATTTTCTCAAGCGGACCTTCCTGCTCGGCGTTTATTTGCGTAGGTATAAAATATATCGTGAGTTACGTTTATGATGTTTCATCTGTTAATTGACGTCTTCCGAGGATACTTAAACGTCTCATTTTCCGACGGTACAGACGCACACTCGCGCTTCGAGCCTCGAACCGCAGTTATCAAGTTCACAAACAGACCGGTGCCAGGCTTCTGAAACGCACCGCGGGGCGAAATAAACACGTGAATGGGTGCGTGCGTATAATGCGCGTATCAGGACAAATCGACGGGATGCATATTCAGGCGAAATTCAAATCCGATCTTGATTTTTCACGGTTCGTTCCCAAACGGCGTTCTCTCCCTTCTCGTTTCCCCCTTTCCGTCTCGGTCTACCCCGTGACGTTTCACTCCGGCGCGATCCTCCCTTCTATCTCTCTCTTCTCCTTCGATCGTTCACTCCCGCCGCCTCTCGCTACCACCGTAGCTTCATTTCTCTCTCCTCCACCCGCCTCTCCTTTCCTCTCGAGGTGGCTTTCCTTCTGGGCCGGGACGCGCCACCTCTTCTTCACTTCTCTCAGCCGCGTCGCGGAATCATTCTCGATGGAACCGTGGATAATGTTTATGGAACGTAATGATAAGGAATGCTGCCTACGGCCGATGGCCACGTTCGCATGAGCGAAGGCGGCGGGGTTGTGCCTCCTCGGACTATTATTTAGTCACGGAAAGCGGCCGCAATTTTGCATAGCTAACACCGCCGCTTCTCAACTTCGACGGACCCGCCGCAGTCATCGATTCCCGTTTACCGCTCGTAATCGTTAATAATTTGTCGGATCACGTATTACGGTTTTGTCACATTCCGTCGACAGATTTATCTCCAACGCCTACCGTATTCCTATATAATAAACTGTACAAGAAAAAAAAAACAGTTGCCTACCGATTTCTGGCCGTGATAACGCAATCGATGAAACTTTGGGTGCTTCATCAAGATCATCGAAACGCCTCCATATCTCATGATATTATCTGAAAATTAATTAATTAATAATTTATATCACACGCATCTTATCACGCATCGTCATTGATGAATCTTCCTCTGATATTTTAGTCGCCACAAGATTAAAGAAGAAACACACACGCGCGCGCGCGCTCGCGATGCACCGGAATGCACTTCTCGCTGTCGGGCAAGGGCGACCTTGGCGAAGTAGCGAATCCGCGTTTCTATTCATTCGCTCCCTTCGGGAGGCACCGTTCCACGTCACGGAGAGACGAGGATGATAACCTTGACTGCAATGCAGCCAGTTAAAGGGCCGTTCAAGGTCTGCCAGACGGTTCCCGGGTCTATCGTCTGGTCGTCGCTACGCTTCGCCAAATGGAGGGACTCCGGCGGGACGGAGCCCTTTTCCAATTTCACGCGAACGCGGATCCGCGCCGCGCGTTCTATACTCGGGAAATTACATGGCCTGGCACTGAAATACCAGACTATACGCCGGTGTGTCTCGGATGCGCCGCGTGCACTTCATCCGCAATGGTCTGTGAAACGGAGAGGAAAGGCGCGGCGCGACGCATTAATAGAGATTCCTGAAGATGCCGCGCACGGCAATTTAAATGGTATTTAAAGAGGGTCGAGCTTAAATCAAGCGCGTCATTACGCATCCGTGCTACTTACTTATCCGCGGTTACTCCTTCCGCGGTTACTTCGGAGAAGTAATCTTCGGAAGATGAAGTCGACGGGACTCGAAGGTAAGAAGCTCCGAAGTAAGACTGATCGTATTTTTATGAAACTGCTATATTAACCTCTATATTAACCCTTGGATGCGTAAAAGGGGTTCTTAAGCTCTTCACGGTACTCACTTCCTTATATTAGTCTTCCAACATGCTCATTCTTTCTTTTGAGTAATTTCTAGATAAACTTTGCTATCTTTCGACAGCAGTCGATTTAACATTATCGAGATCTCTTTATTTGAATTTTCGCCGCATTCATCGGGAAATCATGCATGCCCGAGTCGAGTATTTGGCCCCGAAATGGGCCTCAATTATTCTATTCTGTCTTCATTTGGACCTCGGAGTCGGTTTAAAACTCCAATTTGAGGCCCAGATGCGTAAAAAAAATGCGTTTAACCTTATTCTAGCCCTAAAGGAAAATGTAATAAAATATTTCGCTATCTTTGAAACCTCTTAGACCGAAGAGGATCCACTGACTCTTCTCAGGCCTATCTGAGGTCAAAAATTCAATACATTTTCTCCGACACAAGTCCTTAGTTCGACTTCATTGTTCCCAATTCAAAACTTATACGAGGCTAAACCGAGGTCAAAATATTCGACTCGGGTGTAAAGTATTAAAAACTCTTAAAAGACAAGTGTTATTTAATTAATAACTTTAAAGAGTAAAAAGTTACTTTCAATAATAGCTGTTACTCTTGTTCATAATAATTTAGGGGAAAAGGAAGATTTAATGACTGAATGCTTTTTAAAGTTTTTCTGGCAATTATAAAGTAAATAAAAAATGAAAACAGGGCGGACTGCAATATTATATTTATACGACGATTACAAGGAAGGCCTCGCTCAAATTTTCGCATCGCGCATGTTTCGCGTAGATCATTGATATTGCTCGCTCTCCGGCAGTTCCTTTTAAATTCATGCCTAATAAATATATCGCTGACTACGCAAACTGAAACGAATACGCGGCACGAATAAGAAGCATCGGCTCCAATGGCGCCTTACTCCAAACTTAACTCTCTCGTACAATATTCGCGCGTCTCGACCTTAACCCTCGGCTCGACGTGGTGAATTTTTTATACGATTTGCCATTTCCATCTGCGCGCGAGACGGCCGTGCTTTCGTTTGCCATCTCGGATGCCGCCACGAAGCTTTTCTCGGCTGGCGCGAGTGCGAGTGACGTCTACTCGAGCTGATGGCGGGGTCGGAGTAGAGTTTTTCTTTCTCTTTTTCTTCCATCCCGAGGCCAAAATTGGGTTGCGCGCCTTTCCCTAGGCTTCTCTCGTGGCAGAGTGGCTCACGCGTGTCGCCTTGAAGGAAATTATGTCAAGTCGTCATTGTCGGCGCCATTAGCGATCAGCACTTTGCGACAACTCTCTCTCTCTCTCTCTCTCCTGCTCTTCCTCCTCTTTCTCAAGCTTAGCTTGCATATAACGTCAATCACCTTCACGTACAGTCTTGTCCATTAATCCCTGGACCTGCATTTTTGTCATCATTTTTCTCATCTATACAAATCACTGAGTTTCCGGCTGTATGTATAATATGTACCACAGACATAGTAATACTAGTCCGAGCATGTTCTCTTTTAAGCAATGAAGTTAGGTAGAAAAGGATAGAAAGTAGGTGCCGCGTCAACCTTCCTCTTTATATTCTTCTCATTAGAAAGAGAAAAGTGGACGGCACTTACTTTCTATCCTTTTCTACCTGAGCCTCAGGTCTGGCGTCTCATGCTCGGTCTAGTATTACTACGTCTATGGTATGTACACTAGGAATCACTGACGCCTTCCCATATGAATTTAGACATAGATAAAACGCATACACATTTTCCATGTATGCAAAATGTGTTGATATGTGCACAAATTTATGTGGGAAGGCATCAGTGATTCCTAGGTCCGTATTTATAGTCGTTTCACAATTCTCGTCTCAAGAGTGTATCAGGTGAGATACTCAGGTTGGAGTTTAATATCTTGAGATACGAACGATCAATAGTTACATTTTGATTAAAGATCAACTGAAACTGTATTGAGTTGAAAAGGGAACCGATTACTCACCTGAAATTGGAGCGGCGATACGCAATTTTTCTCGACTCAAATCTTAGATGATACGAAATCCGAAAACTATTTTCTAAAACTTCCTTTGAGAATCTCTACTGAATCGAGATTACAAACAAACAGGGTTGGGAAGTAACGCGTTACTTGTAACGCCGTTACCATTTTCGTTACTTTTTTTCGGTAACGATCGTTACTTTTTTATGTCTGTAACGGTAACGGTAACGTCGTTACATTTTTACAGTAACGGTAACGAG
>NW_011967109.1:334336-339280 GCF_000949405.1 Vollenhovia emeryi | reverse complement strand
AACGTTCCCAACCTTGCAAACAAATGTCAAATTGAGTGACTGAAGATTCGTCTATTAAACGGTATCATATCTCAAGACTGGTTTCAGCTGAGTTTTTCACCCGAATCACGACTACAAATACGGGCCCTCGTGTACTATTACACGGAGAGAATTTTCTTTTCAAATTTATCCTGAAAGTTATGTAATCGTGGGACAACATGGCATTTCGAAGAATTTTATGAAAGTTTTGGAAATTTTACCATACATTTCACCAGTAATTGTGCTTAGTATACATTTTCCTAATAAAATGTGCGGTAAAATTTCCAAAACTTTCATAAAATTCTTTGAAATGCCGCGTTGTCCCACGATTACATAACTTTCAGGATACATTTGGAAAGAGAATTCTCTCCGTGAACAGACTTTTATAGAATCTGTGTGAACTGCAGCCTGAAACTCGCCGATGCATTGATGGGATTATGAAACTGTGAATCCTAGTAAAACTGAGGTCCAGGCATTAATTAATAAGACTGTGCATACAGGCAAAAATAATTACGTAGACCCAGCGAAATTGGCGGTCGTCGAAAAAATGAACGTCGCGTCGGCGATGCCGAAGATAACGTTCCAATTAGAATATCTCAGATATCTCCGTCGTGGAATTCTCGTTACCTCGAGCACCCCGCCGGCGCGTATAATTTCAGGATAGCGGGAGAGCGCGATCTCGTTGAGGCAGCATCTCTCTAACGACTTGGAAGATACAGGGCCAATACGCGTACGCTGCGTCCCGAAGGATATTTCGTAGCATTAAGCGATTCAAGTGACATAATTATTGCGATTATAATCATCGCGGTAAGATCAGTATTTCCGTACGTTGTAGCGTTTGAATGCGGATTCCCTTTTTCTCCTTGTCGCTCTTACCTTAATCTTGTAATCACCACCTTTTTTCACGATATCCCAGGATCTACGGTGCAACGGAATCGCAGGACTTCCATAGGATTCTACTCGGGGATGACTATTATCCGCAAAAATGTTAATAATACGGATTTTACATGTCTCACTACCGCGTGGCCGTTTTACGATTTGCCCGGGTAAAAATGCGGCCGTTAGCAGCGTTTTCCGGATACTCTCGGACTTCGAAAGGTTTGCCACGAAGTAACGTTTGGTTCGCGTCCCGTTAATGGCGCGCGTTTCTTGCGACGGCGCACCTTTAACCCCTTCGCGAGTAAATTATCCGCGATATTTATGCTTAGGATTTCTCGCATTTGCGTTTTTCCTTTCGGCGGGCGTATCTTAAAATCGCATGTTTAATTTTGCACGTTACGCAGTTAATTACACGGTTAGGCGTGTATACCGTCGTATCTCGCGAATAAACGGAATAAATCTCGGCAGAGGAGGCGTGCGAGTAGTTTAGAGTCTCAAAGTCACGGTTATTCTATCCGAGCAGACATAATGCAACGGAATAGCGTGCCCGTCCTGCTGTATTCATGCATCGCACTGTTAGATCGCAATCTCTTTCTCGGGTGTATATTCAGCGACGTACACTCCCTCGCGATTCGTCAGTAAAAGTATATAAACTTGTCAAAAATTTTATACACTCTATTTTATAAAATATAGAAGAAAGTCCCCTGTTACGAGACAAGTTCCTAATATGAGACAGCGGGGTTGCTACTAATTAATAGACGTCGTCTGTTGGTTTCATCATGAATTTATTGCCCTTGTTGTGAAGTCTGTTTAGTGAAAAATTCATTGTTGGATCGCGTAATCGTTTGCGAAAACAGATTTGCGATTGAATGCGGATGGTGAAAATTCTGCTACGTCGTGTCAGGAGCCTGTCTCATAATAGGAGACTCTCCTCTATACGAAAGTATACACTTTGTGGACCTAATTTCTAAATTCCGCACGAGAAAATTACCATGAATTTATTGCCCTTGGAGTGAAATCTATTTAGTGAAAAGTTCATTGTTGGATCGTGTAATCGTCGCGAGAAAAGATTTGCGGTTGAATGCGGATGGTGCAAAATCTGCTACGTCGTGTCAGAAGCCTGTCTCATAATAGGAGACTCTCCTCTGTGCGAAAGTATACACTTTGTGGACCTAACTTCTGAATTTCGCACGAGAAAATCACCATGAATTTATTGCCCTTGGAGCGAAATCTGTTTAGTGAAAAGTTCATTGTTGGATCGTGTAATCGTTGCGAAAAAAAGATTTGCGGTTGAATGCGGACAATGAGAAATCTGCTACGTCGTATCAGAAGACTATCTCATAATAGGGGACTCTCCTCTGTACAAAAGTATACACTTGGTGGACCAAACTTTCTACATTCCGCACGAAAATCCGTAATGTGATTACGGTGAAACGCGTAGGTACCTCGGAAAAGGGAGCGGCAAGAAGAAACTTATTTGCGAAAATGAATTTATTGCCAGAACACGAGCGTCAATGTTTTCGGCGCCTTCACGCGAGCCAAATATTTTTCGCCGTTTACAGCTGGGTAAACCGAGACACGCGATGCGGTCAGCGTTCATGGGACCGTGGCCAGCTCTCGTGCATCGCCGCACTCGCCTGCAGCAACCATGGCAACCACAGTCGTGCTCTTCGTGTTACATAACCGGGAGCCTGTGCAGCCGTGACCTCGATCCCAGTCGGTGACTTCGTCTTCGACCACGGCCGAAGTCTCGCGTCGAGGCACGTCCGTGCCCCCTTGCTCTCCTCCTCTCACCGACACCGCCGGCCGCCACCATCATCGCGAGGACCAGAACCAGACGCCTCGGGTCGAGAGCCACCCACAGACAAAACAACCACCTTCCACGACGGCCACGACCTTTTCGCCAGCTCCCGCGCAGCCCGAGTCGTCCGACTCGATTTTACGTAAGAGGCCCGAGAGGAGCGAAATTCATCCGAAGATTACCATTCTGCGACGCTTACGTCACCATTTCTTGCTTATGACTTCGAATGCAAACCGGTGTGTTGCACACCGAAGACTCGAGATTCCGAGGTATTATTCGTTTGAAGAAAGCGTGCTCGAGAGAGAAGAGCCTTGGTGCGCGAGACGGACGTTGTAATCTTTACATTTGCAAGGTAAATGTCGCGTCGTGATGTTACTCCCACGACCCACAGTCGTCCGGACAAAGTGGCTTTCGTTGCTTCTAGAGGGGATTATGCACGGCGATCGGTCACGCCAATTTTTATATAGAGAATCCTTCCGCGAGAGAGGAGAATAGCAACTCATCCGAATACCGCTGTTTTTACAACAGAATCCTCGAGATGCATGACGTGCCTCGCGATCGTAAGTGTCCGTATGGCAATCTTTTCTTCTTTGTTGGCCGGAGTAACGTCCGACGTGGGTGCGTCTATAGGCAATCTTCTTGATGATGCGTGTCTAAGACGGAAATATCGCGATCGCAATACAATGATAGGGAGGCGCCAGCATCCGCACTGAGAAGAAACAGTTGTTGATATTAGAGGAAAGTCCTCTAATTTAACTTACGAGATAGGTTTTCAATACGAGATAGCAGGTTTTCACGATCTAACAATGAATTTTCCCCTAAACAGATTTCGCTCCAAGGGCAATAAATTCATGGAATCAACTGACGATGCCTATTAATTGAACGGAAACCCCGCTATCCTATATTAGGGATCCTGTCTCATAATACTTTCCTCTACTAAATATGTTTAGCTGACGGTATTCCTTTAATTCGAATATATATGTTTTTCAATTCAACACACATGATTTATTCAAACATATTCTTTTTAACATCAAGCATTGTTTGACGCCCAGTACATGACTAACAATAATTAAGCTTCCAATCGACCATAACTGGCAACGTGTTTTTAACACAGAAAATTTATTTTTAATTAAATTTTTAATTAATTGTTTGACAGCCCGTGAAATATTTTCTTGATTCAACACTTCTTTTATCTCAGTGCGTACAACTTCCTAATGATAAATTGAAACCCACCTACTACAATACGTCGCACTGATAGCGCCACTTTTACAGTATATGTCATTACGAAGAAAAATGTACAGGGAATAAGAGGGAAAATTCGCGTTACGCTTCGCGTTGCGTATCAAGTCAACTTATTTACCGTTTAATACCGCGCATTTAAAATGTGTATATCCTTCATCGTGTATCGTAATATCCTGTTGAACAGGTTTTCCTTATGTTTAATCGAATCGATATTAATAATGCAAATGTTCCTCTGCTATTGCTATTTGTGGAAGGCAATTCTTACCTGCTCTTTTATAGATGGGATGGGTAATCGTTCTTCTACACAGACCTCAATTCCCGCCTCTTCCAGCGTTAATTCAACGATTCAATCTCCGCGAAACATAAGCGACATCGCCCCGCGTTTTTACATTCGGCCGAACGCCTTGCTTCGTTACGCCGCTTGTCTTTCCTTCGACATTTCCCAACTTTCTTCTTTCTTGGGAAAACTTACTCCTCTGTAGACGTCTGGTGTGTTATTGCAAATAATTTATCAGTGTTGCATAAAATAAACAACGTAACAGGTGTATTTTTCGATATACATATATAAATAATTAGAATTCTGTGTATGTGTGTATGTGTGTGTGAGAGAATGTGCATTAAACATGTGCATCACACGAATTTGAGAATTGGCTACTTGAAACTGATCAAACTGTACTGCACAGCAATTATTTATAATTAACTAATTTAAAGAAACACTCGACGAAAACAACCTTTCAAACGCTCATGATGTACGAACAAACGAATATCTACGATCGTACACTGAAAAAATTTCTGGGTGAATATGGACGAATCAGACAATTCCTTTAGGATTTACCAGAATTCCTTTAGGATTTACCAGAATTTCTGTAGGATTACAGGAATTCTGGTAAATCCTAAAGGAATTCTGGTAAATCCTAAAGGAATTGTCTGATTCGTCCATATTCAACCAGAAATTTTTTTCAGTGTACTATAAATATCTTCGCTTACGAGTTTTCCAAAGAAAC
>NW_011967109.1:318539-324453 GCF_000949405.1 Vollenhovia emeryi | reverse complement strand
TTTCGCATTCGATTAAATTTAATAAACGTAACGATATAAATAAAAAGGAAAATGAGAAGCTCTGTTACATAAAAAATTATTAACGCTAAAAATTAAACTGTTCAATTAATAAAATGACGAGATTCGGTTTACAATCAAGTTCGTAATCTGTTGCAATTGAGTTACGATTTATCGCAATTAGCCGCGAAGAATTTACCGAATCAAGACGCCTCTCTCTCCCGCAGAGAGCAGACAATCATTTTGGGAAATTGCCGACGATAAGAAGTTGGGTATATGTGAAAATGTATGGTCGCATATAAGCCGCTCCCCATTTCGGAAACGTATACCAGACTCGCGCAAATACTCGTTCAGGCGCAGCCTCCTTTATGCGAGACACTCCGGGAATAGCTGCGGTACAGCGATACTGCTTATTGTCCCTGCATTATGCCATAATAGAATCACTTTGTTATGGCAGGGCGATTACCTTCTCCGTGTATCGGTCGACGTACACAAGCACCGTTGCGTGTTCTCAGACGTTGATTTCGTAACTTGGTCTGCAGATAGATATAATCGGTGCAAATGATAACGGGGTATTTCTCCGCGATAACTAATCTGTAATCTGCAATATTCTCGGCCATCGAGAAATGATCTCGTCGCTAATTAAGGTTTGATATACAGTATATAGCGAATTTGTTTCGAATCCACCGGTTTTTATGTAAGAACTCGTTTTCTCGTTCCTTAAACGTCGCAGCCTCGATGAGCATAAATTTGTAAGCATGTCTTTATGTAACTTGCGTTACATTATTTTTGCAAGAAGCCAGAATTACCGTCGTGTATACTAAGTACAGAAAATTTCTCTCGGATCTTGATTAAGAAACCTGAAGTAAGAAATACAAATGAATGCCTTAAATTAATGCATATTAAGTCCGAATTTAAACGTTACCGTGTCGCGTTTCACGGTACAGGAATTTAATTGCACATTGCAGTCCACTGCGACAGCCCCGCAAATGAAATGATAAATAAGATATACGATACAGTGTGGAGCGAAAGTACCGAAGCGCGAATTGCACACCGGTTGCAGGTGCATCCGTACGAAAATGGCACCGAGGATCTTATCTCTGTGGATCACATCGCGCAGCGACAGGCCGACGGACGGCAACAAAGAGGAGAAAGTCCGTCCATCAGGGGTGAACGAACGGAACCACGAACCAGCCGAATCCGAAACGGCATCACGGCATTTTTGAAAGCTCTTAGCCCTGTAATTAGTCACGCAACGCGAATGCACGTACGTACATCGCGGGCAACGCCTACGTGACCAATCATAAAAAATGATAACGCTATGATCGACGACGGTGAAGCGTCTTCCTTCTCGAGCCTCTTCCTCGTAAAGCGTCCTCGGTGAGCTCTTAAGCGATTTACCGGTCGACATCTACCGTGCTTAATTTTTAACGAGGTACATGCTCGTCATGCATATTCATAGATTTTCGAGAAGATGTCGATGGAAGATACCTGGAATACGCGTCGCACGACTCGCCGAATATTATTTCACATCCCGAGTCGGAATTTTGGTACTTTTAAGAATAATTTACACCTACATAAACCAGCAATAACCTACTTTAACGACATAATATTTTTTTACTCTTCCCTTGAATCTTTAATTCTACAAATTTACTTCAGCTCCTACTTAAAAGAACCTACTTTAATGCTAAATTGGCAAAAGTAGAAATTTCCGACACTATCAGTTTTAAAGTGGGAGTTAATTTCGTACTTGTGCAGTTCGACCTCTTTTACTGTCTTAGATCCTACCATATAGAATTAAAGATTCAACATAGGGCCAAAATTTCGACTCGTGATGTTTCTTCTGTCACCTCCGCGATATTTACTCGCATAAAAGTGCATAATAATAATTTTGGCAGCACATTTCGTGCCTGCGGTTACCCGCAGCCGAACTCGCGCGATACATGGGCCACGTCGGTGGATCTTTTTTCATTTTCGCCGGACAAGCGGCGTCTGGCGGTGCCACGCCGGGTTTTATCCGAGGAATCAGACTGTGACGAACACGGGGAATTTCATCCGGTGGCACGTAGCAACGCGGATCGAACCGGTGTGTGGGAATAATATGGTGTGCCATTAGCGTAATTTAATATAGCGGCGTCCCCCGTCCAGGAAATATGCGATACCGCCGCACGTCGCCGCGACCGAACGCGATTATTCGCATGATTATCGAACCTTTTTTTTCCGGTGTACGCGATCGTTATCCCTCCTCGGGCAATAATTAGCGCGAGGCCCTCTATCGATGGAAACGATTGTAATTATATAAATTAATACGCCGCTTCTCACTGCGAAAAGGGCGCAAAATGTTCGCCGCGTATTTCGATTGTGCGACGTTTAAACAATACGTCGGATCCGACTAATTTACGAAGGGGCGATCGCTGCTCGGTTAATCGATGAAGAAACTGCGCGCGCGACACGATAATTGATTCGCCTCCTACAGCAGGCTGCAAGCGATCCGCTGTTGCCAATGACGACCTGACACGCAGATATATGGGCATTCATACAAATGCATACATAAATCTACAACTGTCGGTGCCACGAGTGCCGACCCGCCGTCGACGGGTCTGTAAAGCAATCGGATGGGTCTCGAGAGCGTGTAATTCGTTCCAATTTTATTTATCCCCCCCCCCCACCCCCCCTCAAAGTTGTCACGTCCCTCTGCACGATATCTTCTCGACAACGCTCAATTATGCAACGTTACGGCGATTTGCACGGCAATGAATCGCGAAATCTGTAAAGGCCTTTGTCCACGATGCCAGAACTTGGTCCGAATTTCGAGAAATATGTGGCCAATCAACTTGCAGCTTTTATGGAATAGCTGCAAATTGATTGGCTACACATTTCTCGAAACTAGAACTTTATGGAAAGACCGGCTAAGGCAAGAATAACCAAAATTAAAATCAACTAATCAGAGACGCCCGCCTAGAGTGTAGGGAGGTCCAGGTTCAAGCCTTGGCCGAGGTAATATTTTTCGCACAAAATTCTCTGTATTATTAAAGATGCCAGGTATGGTCAAGAAAACACTGACGTTTTTGAAATAAAAACGTTGCCGTATAAATAGTAGGGGCATCTACGTTGTTTCGCGTTGCAACATTCACGAAGTTTGATGCACAAAACGCATATAGTTGCGTCTCCACTACTTGTACCAATGTGGGTATGACAACCGCTGATATAGCTGTCCCACAAATTACTATTTATTGGGGTTGTGCCAACCCTAATTAGACATGTGGTAACCATATCAGTCTCTCCGTGTTGGACCAAGTTCTAGTATCATGGACGCGAAGCCTTAAGGGGATGCTCCCAAGAATGACATCAAATTGACATCATGACTTTTTGTTCTCCTTGGGCTGAAGTGATTCTGCACTTTTGTACCTTTCTAACCTAGAAACTGTCAGTTCACGGAAACATTTATGTAATATACAAATTAAATGGCTTACGTGTACAGATCGAAAGCGGATTGCTATTCTGGCTAAATGAAAGAACAATATGGCATCGCTGAAACTAATTTTGTAACTCTAATAAAAAATAATAGTACAACACACATACTACATGTACTGAATGTGAGTATTGCTCACTATTATTTTTTATTAGACTTACAAAATTAGTTTCAGTGATTGTTTATTGTTTATTCTTTAATTTAGCTGGAATAGCAAGCTGTTTTCGATCTGTACACGTAAGCCATTTAATTTGTGTATTACACAAATGTTTCCACGAAACCGACAGTTTTAAGTGCAAAAGGTGCAAAAGTGCAGAATCACTCTAGCATCCCCTTAACACTCGATCCCCGCGAATTACTTCCGAGAGAAACGTATGGGAAAGTCAGATTGCAAAATAGCAGAATTCGCGAGTACGGCCGCTTGAACTTGCGCGGCCATCTCGTTACAATGACGAGTTACGTCGCGCTCAAGTGTGCGTCGCATCCCGATTGTATCGAGGTGGCGGAAATGGCTCGCGCGCGTCCCTAGCACGCGCGGCCGATTGTGCGAAGTTACGTCGTTAAAAGTTGAGCGGGAGACAATGGGAGCGTCGTTGCGCCCAGTTACACGCGGAATGTAAATTGTAATATCGTAAGTAGCGACGCTCGCGACGGTGTCCCGCATACATAATAAACTGGTGCAAACGCACCAGCGCGGTGCAGCGCGCTCCGTGGCGCACAGTGAGCGAGGGCATTGTGACGAAATGCGACGGCCGCTGCGTTTGGTGCCACGGGGGCCGAGCGTGGCCATTAATGTCGACCACATTACCCGGGGCATCCCTTTTCCCCTCGACGACAGGGCGATCTCGTCCCCGTCCCCGCCCTCGCCCCCGCCGCCGCCGCCCTTGTACAATATCACGGAATGCCGGATGCCCCGGCTCCTATAATGTAACATGGCCGGCCGTTTATTACGCGGCACGCCATAGAGTCAAGAGCAGAGCATATAATTGGCAGAGAAGCTATGAGACGCTGAAGAGGACGTATTACGCGAAACGCGCGCGACCGTGCGCGCGTGCGCGTGCGCGCGTGTGCGTGACACGCGTAAAATGCTAGCCCGGCGAAATGGAGTTTGATGAAAAAATATTATACGAGGGGTGGAAATGCTTTACGTCTCGTATTTATAAAAAACAATAAACGTAGGAGAGAAAAAAATGGAATTAATTAACAACGGACTAGAATTTCTAATTGAATTGGCTATACCGACGAAAGTCTTAGCATTTGATTAAATTCTGTACGCGAGTGGTTTTATGATCCTTCTCGACTAACGCCTGTTTCCGCCAATGCAGATTAACTTTAATCTCGGCTTAGCTTTATATCTTTTTTTTAGAGTTAAAAATTGGAAAAAGATACACAGAGAAAAAATTTTCGCTACCGTGGCTAATCACGGTCTGCTAAAAGTATTTTGCTGCCACAACTACAATATAAATTTCTGCACCACAGCAAACGGTTTGCTGTCGCACCTAGTACAATAGGCGCGGTAGCAAAATATTTTGCTGTCACAACTAAATATCAGCCGTCCATATTTTACAACTGAAAATTGGTTGCCACATGCAATTTTTAGCTACGGCAGCAACATTTTTCTTTCCGTGTATAAAATCAATTAAACCGAGATTAATCTGTATTAGTAGAAACGAGCGTAAGCCGGGAAAAAACGAAACGTACTACTGAAAGACTGCTGTCTTCCCGAGTCGAAATTTTGGTCCTATATATTGAACCTTTAAATCTACTATTACATAGTAGGACCTAAGACAGTAAAAGAGGTCGAACTGCAAGTACGAAATCCTACTTTAAAACTGATAGTCTCGGAAATTTCTACTTTTGCCACTTTAGCATTAAAGTAGATCCTTTTAAGTAGGAACTAAAGTAAATTTTTAGAATTAAAGATTCAACGGAGGAGTAAAAAATATAGGGGAACCCGGGGCATAACGGGAACGCTAAGGTTAAAATTAATTTTAAACAAAATGAAAATACATAAATGAATTATTTTTTTACGAAAATTTTCTTTGAAATGTCTACTATAAGAAAAAAAATGGTTTTACTGTGAAAGAATAGTTTAAAAGGACGAAATTTTTATTTTATTGAGATCATGACTTAATCTGATTATCATTTTATGCGGGGCATAATGGGACTCTTCACAAAACTTATATATTTCTTATATATTAATGTTTAAAACTTATTAAAAATGATTTTTTAAATACGCAATAAATATACCAATGTAGTATTGCATTTTAATAATAATAATCATTTATTGATAGCACTTATTATCACATCTACATGAAACATTTTAAGAACAGTAGGTGCAAATATGTGTAATATCCTCATTGTTGCTCATTGTTCCTTTCAATGTTGCTGTTAATTTTCAATTTTTTGTTGAGACATGCTCCGTTAACTTAACACTAACGAGTC
>NW_011967109.1:314506-317933 GCF_000949405.1 Vollenhovia emeryi | reverse complement strand
CCCCGCCGTTCCGTTATGCCCCGGGTTCCCCTAATGCCACCAAAGTAGATTATTGCTGGTCTATGTAGGTGTAAATTATCCTTAAAAGTGTTAAAATGGTACCAAAATTTCGACTCGGGCTGTCAAACAATTGTGTCGTGGAGCACTCGAATAAGTTTGCCAGGAATTGCGAGGCAATTCTCTTATATAGTAAAACCTAAGACAGTAAAAGGGGTCAAACTGTAAGTACAAAATTTACTGCTACTTTAAAACTGATAGTGTCGGAAATTTCTACTTTTGCCAGTTTAGCATTAAAGTAGGTCCTTTTAAGTAGGAGCTAAAGTAAATTTGTAGAATTAAAGGTTCAAGGGGGGAGTAAAAAAATATGATGTCATCAAAGTAGATTATTACTGGTCTATGTAGGCGTAAATTATCCTTAAACGTGTCAAAATAGTATCAACATTTCGACTCGGGCTGTCAAACAATTGTGTCGTGGAGCACTCGAATAAGTTTGCCAGGAATTGCGAGGCAATCGGACTAGTGGCCGTAAAGCAGATCTCTTGGTACCGCGGATGAAACGCGCCGGACTCTCGCAGCTTTAAGCCGCGGGATCGTTCTCGCCAAACGAACGTATCGGAGAATTCGAGCGCGACGGAGGTGGCCGGCGAAGGCAGATTCGTCTTAATTCGTGTGAAGAGTCCGCTCTCGTGTAGTTTTCCCCGGGCTTAACCCCGGCGGCGGGATTACTCGAGGAAAAGCTCTGGCTGAAATTTATCGCCGGGGACTTTGTTAGCGTTTGCTGACCCGCAAATGAAAACTTATGTCTCGCCCGCGTTGTTGATTCGACCGCGAGTATTACGCGGGGGGGAAAGAGGGGGGAGAGGGTGCAGAATGCAATAATCTGCCGATACCCCGATAGATTGATCCCTCTTCCTCCCCGGGTCACATTTTATTCGCAATTTACGTTCCGCGTAACGCAATTAACTGTCGAACGTAAACAGCTTCGTGTCCGGCAGAATTAATTTATGGATCAACCGGAAGATGAGATTACTCCGGCCCCGTTTCTCCGCGTGGAAATTCGCGATGCGCAATGACACGCGGGTGAACGCGGCCTAAATTAAAATCTCGCGCGTCAATTCCGAGTATCTCCAGTGTTTCCCCATGTTCAAAAGTCGATGATCAAATCGATATCGATCACGACTTTTCGGGCCGTTTGATTTGATGATGACGATTCTTCATTGATTTCGTCGGAAGATCCGCATACTTTGTCGATATCTTATTGACATATAGGTAGTCGACATCTATTAGATGTATACACCCTCAGAAAGGATTTCTGTCACAACCTCATTTAACATAAAAATAAGACAATATCAAAATAAAATCAATAATTCCTATTTTCCTCTATCGAATTAAAAAAGATTGACTTACTATGTTGAGACGAGAGTAACTTGTATAAATGTAAGTTTATATATTCTTGCGTTTCCCTTTCTAAAAAAGAGATGTTACCGGCGCGAATGTCATTAATATCGAACAGTTGAGGCCTCTTTTCCGCGATGCCGATTGCTTTTCTCGAAGCGTGGTGTGCTTCACTTTTCTTTTAGATTCATAGTAAATGAAGATTTGCAATTTAGAAATATACATTTGTATACATCAACCATTGAGGTAAATTCTTAGTAATTAGAATATAAATAACAACGATTTTTGTTTCGAAACATTTTCTCGATTAAACAGAATTAATCGTTAATTCAATCAATACCTATAAGTCCGTAGAATGACGCACAAAACGTAGTAACAGTCACGGAACAAAAAAGCCAACGAATTCTCAACGTTCGTTGTTGTTTATCTCTCGGCGCGGTGACGTACAATGTTTTTGCATGCCATCGTGTACCCGAAGGTCGCCGCGCGTCATTCATCTATCACTCGCTCGCCGAACGTCGTGCCGGCAGGCAGTGGCGAGAGTCGCTCCGTGCGTGGTATTACTTTTGTGTTATCGGTCTCCAAGGCTCGATCGCGATGAATAAAGGGATAAAACGCTATTGATTTGCACATCTTTATCAGTAACAAGTAACGTTTTTCGAGTAATTATTAAGTTTCTACAAGTTGTAATGAGAAACGATTTGCATGTTGAGGCGACGGCTCTTTATCAACGTATACGTATCTTTCGCGAGTCTAACTCATCTAAAATAAGAATGTAAACCGTGGTACTTTGTCGCGGTTACATCTCGTATACGCACCGCGCTTTTAACTATCTACCAATTTCGTGTAATCTGTAATCGCGATTATCCATTTTCGGGAAAAGAGATAAATTTGTACGACTTCGTCGTTCGCGCCGTAATTCGCTCTGTTGTTCTTCGCACCTCGAACGGGCAGGAAGTAAAGGAAGTCGCTCACTGCACGTCGTTACATTATGTAAATGTAATCGAAAATTATCTCAATTAACTATTGCAATTAATAGCAACTGTTTGTCGCTGAAGATTTCGTTTACATAATTTATTTCGAGGATTAGATTGAATGATAAAGGTTGTAAAATATCGTTTCGTTGAAGACTAATAAACTTCTTTACCTCAGTTTATGTTTCCGATGCTCGCGTTACGTTTTATGTCGCCAATTCAAAAGTGATTTATCCATTGTCCTATTCTTCCGAATCAGTAATGCAAGTTATTAGTTTGAGTAATTTGCATGATAGAGAGTCACGCGATCTTTGTTAATAATAATATTTTGTGCGTCTCGCGGTATTTCACATCGCGTACGGGAGTGCCCGAAATTTCGCGCGATCGATGATTTTCGCGAGTGAATGTTGTGCAACAAGAAAATCTGAGAGGAGGAGGAGGCCGAGGAGGCATCGGGCAACGGCGGAGAAATCGGTGAGGTGAGTGTCTTACATTTTTATGTTATTTGCTACTTGTGCAAGATAAAGCATCTGTTCTGTGTTTTTATTTTACTTATTCAAATAATTCGAACGAGGATTCAAATAAGTGTTAGAGACAAAACCATATTTTGTGACTTTATATTTAAAAGGAAGACTTTTCAGTATTCTGTATCATTATTTTAATAAATACCAATTTTAAAAAATATAAAATATTGGGTCGGTCAAAAAGTTCGTGCACTTTTTGGCTTTCGTTGTTGTTTTTAAACAGCGCGCGCTTTTCCGCCAGCGCCGCCATATTTGTTGTAAACTATATATATATAGAACAATCTTTCTGCTATTGGTTGGCGTCATCTTCGCCATTCTCTTCGCTCGAAGATGGAGAAGATTTCTGAACATTATCGACATATTATGCTTTATCATTTCCAAGAAGGACTTAACGCTGCACAAACAGCTCATAAAATTTGTAAAGTGTATGGACCTGATGCCCTAAAAAAACGCGTAGTGCAAAAATGGTTTGCGCGCTTCCGTTCAGGAGATTTTTGCTTGAAAGATAAAGCGCGCTCTGGTCGTCCTTCAACA
>NW_011967109.1:311014-314066 GCF_000949405.1 Vollenhovia emeryi | reverse complement strand
TAAAGTATATTTAATACAATAATTTTGATTTTACATAATTAGCCTATAATAATCATATACATATTTGTATTTTTACAGTTTAACATATACAGTTAGCGATGTACAACTCTGCTTTTGCGAATCGTATCAGCGAGTGATAAATTACTTTTTATTTTAAAGTGACATTGCGCATACAATTATTTATTTGCACGTATACAAATTCTTAAAAATATACAATAATCAACCACAAATTGCGCGCGCGAAGTGCGCGTTTTGTCATTTCTATTAGAATAAATTTTCCATCCATCTTACAACACACGAAGTTGGCACCACGATATTCGACAAAGGCGATACATACTATCATTTTATTCTAGATTTTAGAATTTTTCATTTAAGATTAAAATATTCCTTTGTCTGTAATAAATATAGCTATAATATGGCTCTATAATAAATTGGCGCTATATCGATCCTATTTTATGATACATTGAAGTGTAATAGCATTGGATCCGGACATTTTTTCTCTGGGTGTACATATCAATTTTATGTACAGAAGATGACATGTCAGTGTCGACCATTTATTAATGATTTAGTTAATATCGACACTGAGAAAAATATCCGATTAAATATAATTGGATAAACCAATTACATAGTAACAAATATATCCGATGAACATGTTTTTTGATCAAATTTCATCGGTAACTGCTTTTCATCGAATGCATCCATAATTTAATCGGAAAAATTAACCATCGGAAACACTATAATTTAATTGGTTTATTCGATGGAAATTTTTCTCAGTGTAGTAGATATAAATGTTCAAGTCGTGTCGATAGATAGAATTGAAATATGACTAGATCGTGGACATCTACGGAATATTTTCCAGAAATCACCATGAAATCTTGTAAGCATCAACTTGATGATTGATTTACACATAATCTCAACTTGATTTCAATACGATATTCACCAGATTCTTGATCGACTTGCGAACCCGGGTCGACCCGCGCGTCCGAGGAAATTTGTAATTTTAATATCGTTTATCTTCCAATCGTGCGCATGGAGCCGTGCCACTCTCTCGTTTATGAATTCCCCGTGATCGATTTGGGACACGATATCGTGTTTAAAACGAAACGAAAACTTGTTTTAATAAAAAAAAATGGCACCGACGGTTTCTGGGGCGCGGCGCGCCCGATGCGTAATCGATGACTTCGATAGACCGGCAAATGAAGCGAGAAATCGCGGTTAGTGAGACGCGGGTCGGTTATCTTGGCAGCCATTCAATATTTTAGCGGGACACTCGGCGGGTTTCCAGCGGTCCTTTTGTCCGCGGCAAGAGAAATACGGCGGGGCGTACGGCTCGTTGCCGTCGCTGCGAGATCGTCTGTACCAATTAGCACCGGCCGCATTTACGCGCCCGTCTAACGGGCAGCCGCGCATCGCCAATAAACCCATCCCCACATAAAATACAAAACCGATGTCATTAATCTCAATACGAAGTGGTGGGCTGTAATTAATGCGGCTACCAAGGCCGAGGGCGGTCGGGGCGTACACTGGAGCCCAAAAGTGACGCTCTCCCCGCCGTGCGCGGGGGTTCCGTTCTCCGATGCAACAGATTGCGCGAGCGCAGGTGCATACGAGAGCGAACGAATCAAATATAAATTTATGCCGGCGCGCACGCCGCGCGTATTGTAATATGTTGAATTTGTTATTTACGAGCGCGAGCGCGTCGTAGCTCTCGTTTGTCGCGAGTGTACGCGCGCGCGTACGTGCAAATAGTGCATTATTTACGACAGCGACGTTAATTACTTAATGCCGCGCGTCTGCAAAACACGCCCCCGTCGTGCATAGAATTTCCCCGCGTTCTCAGTCATTACGCGCGGCTCTCCCGCATGACGCGGTCTCTCCTCCCTTTTTCCGTGGTCCGCGCTTCCCCCCCGCCGCGTCCCTTGCAATCCGCTCGAATATCCCGTGCACCCGCGGCTCCGATGCTAATTAACGTTTGTGTCGTTACACCTATGAAATGCCAATCGGCCGGACAGCACGCGCGGCGCACAATCGTGAAACTCGATGAGATCGTCTTTCCCATCTCCGCGGGCGAATCGCCCTAATTGCCGTGAATCGGTTCGCCGCCGGCAAACGGCCGAGCACCGTAGCGTTAATTCGATACTATCGCGTCGGCAGAGCAAATGTAATGAAATTTGGCTCTCCGCTGGGATCGAAGGGCCGTGTGGGTCCCGCAGAACGAAGCCGGAAAGGAGGACGTATCGCAAAGGCTTTCTCGCGGGGGAGGGGGGAAAAAACGAAAACGCGCCCTTCGAGGCGCTCGTCGAACCTGACGGGTGATGGTGGTTAGGTGGTGTCGCGTTACGAGCACTCATGCCAATCAGGATTATGTTGCGCGCCGTTATTGGGTCTTATCGAAGCACCGAGTGCGTTTCTTGCGCGCACCTGTTCGCTACCAATCGCACGATCGGCTGAAATCTTACCTCGTCTTAGCTTTCATCCGCCTCCGTCGTGAATTAATGAAAGATACCTCGAGCCGGGCCCGACCTGGCGACGGACAGGGAAAGAAAATTTCCTTAATTAAATTCGATCCTGAACGACGCCGTCGTAATCGGCCTTGAGTAAGGCGACACATCATAACGGAATACGCTCCTGGAGAAACGATCTTGCAAATGAACGCACAAAATTTCTGCTTTTCTTCGGAATTCTCCGTGATACAACAACAGTTGCTATTTATCCAATCAGAATTCTTGAATGTCGCCAGCGGTGATTAACGACGTCAGTGTTTTCTTGACCATACCTGGCGTCTTTAATTATTTATTATTAAATGTTTATTAATAATATTATTAAAGATGCCAGGTATGGTCAAGGAAACACTGACGTTGTTAATTACCGCTGGCGACATTGAAGAATTCTGATTAGTTGATTATTCACCATCGACCTCAAACGTGGTGTTTTCCACGCAACTGGGAAAGGGGGAGGCGGAGGGAAAACTAAAAAATCGCGTATCCGACAACCCTTATCGACGCGCAGTTCACAAAAGTCGAAAATGTATGCGTAGACAATATTTGGTAAA